>NC_041381.1:356842944-356855161 GCF_002162155.2 Triticum dicoccoides | reverse complement strand
AGAAAAGTATTAAGATAAAATGTAACCATAGCATTAAACATTTGGATCCAAATCGGTCCCTTACGAAGTAGCACATGCATAAACTAGGGTTTAAGCTTCTGTCACTCTAGCAACCCATCATCTAATAAATAATCCACAATGCATTCCCTTAGGTCCAAATATGGTGAAGTGCCATGTAGTTGACATTCACATGACACCACTACGGTAATCATAACATACATATTATCAAAATATCGAACAATCAAGTTCACATGATTACTTGCAACATGATTTGTCCCGTGACCTCAAGAAATAAAGTAAGGATAATGATGCTCAAGATCAGAGGGATATTAAATAACATAATGGATCTGAACATATAATCTTCCACCAAATAAACCATATAGTAATCAACTACAAGATGTAATCAACGCTACTAGTCACCCCCATGTACCAATCTGAGGTTCCGGCACAAAGATTGAACACAAGAGATGAACTAGGGTTTCATAGGAGATGGTGTTTTTGAAGATGTTGATGGATATTGCCCTCCCAAAGATGAGAGGGTTATTGGTGATGACGATGGCTTCGATTTCCCCCTCCGGAGGGATGTTCCCCCGGCAGAATCGCTCCGCTGGAGGGCAAAAGTGCTCCTGTCCAAGTTTTGCCTCGAGACTGCGGTGTTCCATCCCGAAAGTCCTCTCTTTATTTTTCTAAGTCAAAATGACTTATATACCAGAAGATGGGCACCAGAGGTGGGCTGGGCTGAGAACAACCCACTAGGGTGCGCCTAGGGGGCCTGGCGTGCCTAGTGTATTGTGCTCACCAGGTGGCCCCCTCCGGTAGTTATTTACTCCAGTATTTTTCTGTTGGGGAATGTAGTAATAATTCAAAATTCTCCAATGTTTCACCAAGATAAATCTAGGAGATACTAGAAACGAGAGAGAGGGAGTGCATCTTCATACCCTTGAAGATCGCTAAGTGGAAGCGTTACAAGAACGCGATTGATGGAGTCGTACTCGCGGCGATTCAAATCGCGGAAGATCCGATCCAAGCGTCGAACGGACGGCGCCTCCGTGCTCAACTCACGTACAACCCGGTGACATCTCCTCATTCCTGATCCATCAAGGGGAGAGGAGAAGTTGAGGGAGAACTCCAGCAGCACGACGACATGGTGGTGGAGCTCGTGGTTCTCCGGCGGGGCTTCGCCAAGCACTACGGAAGAGGAGGAGGTGTTGGAGGGGGGAAGGGCTGCACCAGGGGAAGGGTGCGGCTGCCCTCCCACCCCCTACTATTTATAGGGGTAAGGGAAGAGGGGGACGGCCCCCCTAGATGCATCTAGAGGGGGGCGGCGGCCAGGAGGGGGAAACTTGCCCCCCAAGCAGGTGGGAGGCGCCCCCTCCCCTAGGGTTTCCAACCCTAGGCGCCTTGGGCCCTTGGGGGTGCACCAGCCCACTAGGGGGCTGGTTCCCTCCCATATTCAGCCCATTAAGTCCTCCGTGGCAGGTGGCCCCCACCCGATGGACCCCCAGACACCTTTCGGTGGTCCCGCTACAATACCGATAACTCCCGAAACCATTCCGACTGAAATGGACTTCCCATATATAAATCTTCACCTCCGGACCATTCCGGAACTCATCATGACTTCCGGGATCTCCTCCGGGACATCGAACAACCTTCGGTAACCACATACAATTTCCCATAACAACTCTAGCATCACCGAACCTTAAGCGTGTAGACCCTACGGGTTCGGGAACCATGCGGACATGACCGAGACATCTCTCCAGGCAATGACCAACAACGGGATCTAGATACCCATGTTGGCTCCCACATGTTCCACGATGATCTCATCGGATGAACCACGACATTGGGGATTCAATCAATCCCGTATACAATTCCCTTTGTCCATCGGTATGTTACTTGCCCGAGATTCGATCGTCAGTATCCTCATACCTCGTTCAATCTCGTTACCGGCAAGTCTCTTTACTCGTTCCATAACACATGATCCCATGGCTAACTACTTAGTCACATTGAGCTTGTTATGATGATGCATTACCGAGTGGGCTCAGAGATACCTCTCCGTCATACGGAGTGACAAATCTCAGTCTTGATTCATGCCAACCCAACAGACACTTTCGGAGATACCTGTAGTGCACCTTTATAGCCACCCAGTTACTTTGTGATGTTTATACACCCAAAGCATTCCTACGGTATCCGGGAGTTGCACAATCTCATGGTCTAAGGAAATGATACTTGACATTAGAACAGCTCTAGCAAACGAACTACACGATCTTGTGCTATGCTTAGGATTGGGTCCTGTCCATCACATCATTCTCCTAATGATGTGATCCCGTTATCAACGACATCCAATGTCCATGGTCAGGAAACAACAACCATCCATTGATCAACGAACTAGTCAACTAGAGGCTCACTAGGGACATGTTGTGGTCTATGTATTCACACATGTATTACGGTTTCCGGTTAATACAATTATAGCATGAACAATAGACAATTATCATGAACAAGGAAATGTAATAATAACTATTTTATTATTGCCTCTAGGGCATATTTCCAACAGTCTCCCACTTGCACTAGAGTGAATAATCTAGTTACATTGTGATGAATCGAACACCCATAGAGTTCTAGTGTTGATCATGTTTTGCTCGTGGAAGAGGTTTAGTCAACGGATCTGCAACATTCAGATCCGTATGCACTTTACAAATATCTATGTCTCCATCTTGAATATATTCACGAATGGAGTTGAAGCGACGTTGATGTGCCTGGTCTTCTTGTGAAACCTGGGCTCCTTGGCAAGGCCAATAGCTCCAGTGTTGTCACAGAAGAGAGTCATCGGGCCCGACGCATTGGGAATTACTCCTAGGTCGGTGATGAATTCCTTCATCCAGACTACTTCATGTGCTGCCTCCGAGGCAGCTATGTACTCCGCACATGTAGATCCCACCACGGCGCTTTGCTTGCAACTGCACCAGCTGACTGCACCACCATTCAAAATGTACACGTATCCGGTTTGTGACTTGGAGTCATCCAGATCTGTGTCGAGCCTAGCATCGACATAACCCTTTACGAGGAGCTCTTTGTCACCTCCATAAACAAGAAACATATCCTTACTCCTTTTGAGGTACTTCAGGATATTCTTGACTGCTGTCCAATGTTCCATACCGGGATCACTTTGGTACCTCCCTACCAAACTTATGGCAATGTTCACATCAGGTCTGGTACACAGCATGGCATACATAATAGAGCCTATGGCTGAGGCATAGGGGATGACACTCATCTTTTCTCTATCTTCTACCGAGGTCGGGCATTGAGCCGTGCTCAATCTCACACCTTGCAATACAGGAAAGAACCCCTTCTTGGACTGATCCATATTGAACTTCTTCAATATCTTGTCAAGGTATGTGCTTTGTGAAAGACCAATGAGGCGTCTCGATCTATCTCTAGAGATCTTCATGCCTAATATGTAAGCAGCTTCTCCAAGGTCCTTCATTGAAAAACACTTATTCAAGTAGGCCTTTATGCTTTCCAAAAGTTCTATATCATTTCCCATCAATAGTATGTCATCCACATACAATACGAGAAATGCTAAAGAGCTCCCACTCACTTTCTTGTAAATACAGGCTTCTCCATAAGTCTGTATAAACCCAAATGCTTTGATCATTTCATCAAAGCGAATGTTCCAACTCCGAGATGCTTGCACCAGCCCATAGATGGAGCGCTGGAGCTTGCATACCTTGTCAGCATTCTTAGGATCGACAAAATCTTCCGGCTGCATCATACACAATTCTTCCTTAAGGAAACCGTTAAGGAATTCCATTTTGACGTCTGAGGGAGTCCTGGACTAGGGGGTGTCCGGACAGCCGGACTATCATCATCGCCGGACTCCAAGACTACGAAGATACAAGATTGAAGACTCCGTCCCGTGTCCGGATGGGACTTTCCTTGGCGTGGAAGGCAAGCTTGGCGATACGGATATGTAGATCTCCTACCATTGTAACCGACTCTGTGTAACCCTAGCCTCCTCCGGTGTCTATATAAACCAGAGGGCTTTAGTCCGTAGGACACAACATACATTACAACAATCATACCATAGGCTAGCTTTAGGGTTTAGCCTCCTTGATCTCGTGGTAGATCCACTCTTGTACTACCCATATCATCAATATTAATCAAGCAGGACGTAGGGTTTTACCTCCATCGAGAGGGCCCGAACCTGGGTAAAACATCGTGTCCCTGTCTCCTGTTACCATCCGCCTAGACGCACAGTTCGGGACCCCCTACCCGAGATCCGCCGGTTTTGACACCGACATTGGTGCTTTCATTGAGAGTTCCTCTGTGTCGTCACCGATAGGCTCGATGGCGTCTTCAACCAACAACGCTGTCCAGGGTGAGACTTTTCTCCCCACACAGATCTTCGTATTCGGCGGCTTCGCATTGCGGGCTAATTCGCTTGGCCATCTGGAGCAGATCGAAAGCTACGCCCCTGGCCGTCAGGTCAGATTCGGAAGTCTAAACTTCACGGCCGACGCCCGCGGAGACTTGATCTTCGACGGGCTCGAGCCACAGCCAAGCGCGCCGCACTGTTACGATGGGCATGATCTAGCTCTGCCGCCGAACAGTGCCTTGGTGGCCACACACGAATCCGCTTCGGCCTTTAGTCCGGAGCCGATCTCCCGGATCGAGGATCGGTGGATGGACGCCACCTCGGGGGCTTCAACTTCCACGGTGATGGAGCCGAACGCTAATCTTGTCCCTCGCGAAACCCGTGATTCTGAGGTGCCGGACTCCTTGTCGGACTCCAGGCCTCCCACGCCCCTACCAATCGAATCAGATTGGGCGCCGGTTATGGAATTCACCGCCGCAGACATCTTCCAATATTCGCCCTTTGGCGACATCTTAAATTCACTAAAGCATCTCTCGTTATCGGGAGAGTCCTGGCCGGACTATGGCCAGGATGGTTGGGATACGGACGACGAATAAATTCAGAGCCCACCCACCAGCCACTTTGTAGCCACTGTCGACGATCTAACCGACATGCTAGACTACGACTCTGATGACATCGACGCTATGGACGACGATGCCAGAGACGAACAGGAACTAGCGCCTACAGGGCACTGGAATACCACCTCGTCATACGACATATACATGGTGGACACCCCAAAAGACAGGGACGGTGAAGAAACAGCGGAGGCAGATTCTTTAAAGAAACAGCCCAGGCGCCGGCATCAGCGGCGCTGCTCTAAATCCCGCCACAGCAAGAATGGAGATTCCGGCACAGGAGATAATAATACCCCAGAAAGTGCCAAAGATAACCCCCTCCAGCAAGACTCAGCACAGGAGGATGCAGAAGCAAGCCCTCACGAGAGGGCGGCAGACGAAGAGGTTGAGGATTATAACTATATGCCTCCCTCCGAAGACGAGGCAAGCCTCAACGATGACGAATTCGTCGTGCCCGAGGATCCCGTCGAACAAGAGCGTTTCAAGCGCAGGCTTATCGCCACGGCAAACAGCCTAAAGAAAAAGCAGCAGCAGCTTCAAGCTGATCAGGACCTGTTGGCCGATCGATGGACCGAGGTCCTCACGGCCGAAGAGTATAAACTCAAACGCCCCTCCAAAAGCTACCCAAGACGCAAGCTGCTCCCCCGATTAGAGGAGGAAGCATACATACCTCCATCACCAGCGCACGATACGGCTGACCGACCACCTCGTGGTCGTGACAGAGAGGCATCTAGGCCCCCAACTAAGACCGTACCCCGGCATCGCTCCAAAAGTACGAAGCCAAGAGGGAACGCACCGGACTTGCGAGATATATTGTAGGACAAAGCAAGGCAATCCAGATCCATCTACGGATCACGTGGGCGCCCCACGACCCATGACGAATACCGTCGCGCCGGATACAATAACCCCGGCCGGGCCGAACACAGCAGACAATGCTCTCTCGAGCTACGTCGTGATATTGCTCAATACAGAGGCGCCGCACACCCGCTATGCTTCACTGACGAAGTAATGGATCATCAAATCCCTGAAGGGTTTAAACCTATAAACATCGAATCCTACGACGGCACAACAGACCCCGCGGTTTGGATCGAGGATTATCTCCTTCACATCCATATGGCCCGCGGCGACGATCTCCATGCCATCAAGTATCTCCCACTCAAGCTTAAAGGACCAGCTCGGCATTGGCTCAACAGCTTGCCCGCAGAGTCAATTGGGTGTTGGGAAGACCTGGAAGCCGCATTCCTCGACAACTTCCAGGGCACGTATGTGCGACCACCAGACGCCGATGACCTAAGCCACATCATTCAGCAGCCATACGAACCGGCCAGACAATTCTGGACACGGTTCTTGACAAAGAAAAACCAAATCGTAGACTGTCCGGATGCAGAGGCCCTTGCAGCCTTCAAACATAACATCCGCGACGAATGGCTAGCCCGGCACCTGGGACAGGAAAAGCCGAAATCCATGGCAGCCCTCACATCATTAATGACCCACTTCTATGCGGGAGAGGATAGCTGGCTAGCTCGCAGCAACAATCTCCGTAAAAATTCTGGCAGTCCGGATACCAAGGACAACAACGGCAGGTCACGTTGAAACAAAAACAAACGCCGCCTTAATGGCGACGGTAAGGAGGATACGGCAGTCAAGGCCGGATTCCGAGGCTCCAAAATCGGTCAATGGAAGAAGCCATTCAAAAGAACCACTCCGGGTCCGTCCAATTTGGACCGAATACTCGACCGCTTATGCCAGATACATGGCACCCCTGAAAAGCCAGCTAATCACACCAACAGAGATTGCTGGGTGTTCAAGTAGGCAGGTAAGTTAATTGCCGAAAACAATGACAAGGGGCTAAACAGCGACGACGAGGAAGAGACCCGACCACCGAACAATAGAGGACAGAAGGGTTTCCCCCCACAAGTGCGGACGGTGAACATGATTTATGCAACCCATATACCCAAGAGGGAGAGGAAGCGCGCACTAAGGGACGTCTATGCGATGGAGCCAGTCGCCCCGAAGTTCAATCCATGGTCCTCTTGTCCGATCGAAGAGACCATCCGACTAGCATACTCCATGGCGGATTTGCCGCATTGGTTCTAGACCCAATCGTCGATGGATTTCACCTCACAAGTGAAACGCCCTCGATGCGGCTATATCTCCCACGTGTCGAAGCACGACTTAGAGGCATAACCGCATTGAAAGCAATGTCGCAAGTGAGGTAATCTTCACACAACCCATGTAATACATAAGGGAAAGAGATACATAGTTGGCTTACAATCGCCACATCACACAATTACATGAATAAAGCATTACATCATCCAGATACAATCAAGGTCCGACTACGGAACCAAAATAAAAGAAGAACCCCAAATGCGACAAAGGTCCCCGATCGACCCCAACTGGGCTCCACTACTGATCAACTAGAACAAAACAACACAAAGGGCAAGATCTTCATCGAGCTCCTCCTTGAGCTTGGTTGCGTCATCTGCACGGTAACATAGGCACCTGCAAACTGGTTTTGGAAGTATCTGTGAGCCACGGGGACTCAGCAATCTCGCACCCGCGAGATCAAGACTATTTAAGCTTATAGGAAGGATGGAGTAATGAGGTGGAGCTACAGCAAGCGACTAGCATATATGGTGGATAACATACGCAAATGAGAGCGAGAAGAGAAGGCAAAGCACGGTCGATAAAAGTATGATCAAGAAGTGATCCTATAGCAACCTACGTCAAGCATAACTCCAACACCGTGTTCACTTCCTGGACTCCGCCGGAAAGAGACCATCACGGTTACACACGCAGTTGATGTATTTTAATTAAGGTCAACTTTGGGTTTTCTACAACCGGACGTTAACAAATTCCCATCTGCCCATAACCGCGGGCACGGCTTTCGAAAGATAATACCCTGCAGGGGTGTCCCAACTTAGCCCATGACAAGCTCTCACGGTCAACGAAGGAATAGACCTCCACCCGAGACGTTCCGATCAGACTCGGTATCCCGGTACAACAAGACATTTCGACAGGGTAAAACTAAACCAGCAACACCGCCCGAATGTGCCGACAAATCCCGATAGGAGCTGCACATATCTCTTTCTCAGGGCACACTCAGATAGGTCAAGCTACGAGTAAAACCAACCCACAAGTTTCCCCGAGGTGGCCCCGCAGGCTGCCCAGTTCGGACCAACACTCAGAGGAGCACTGGCCCGGGGGGGTTAAATAAGATGATGACCCTTGAGTCTGCAGAACCCAAGGGAAGGAAAAGGCTAGGTGGCAAATGGTAAAACCAATGTTGGGCATTGCTGGAGAAGCTTTACTTAAAGCGAACTGTCAAGGGGTTCCCATTATAGCCCAACCGTGTAAGGAACGCAAAATCCGGGAACATAACACCGATATGACGGAAACTAGGGCGGCAAGAGTGGAACAAAACACCAGGCATAAGGCCGAGCCTTCCACCTTTACCAAGTATATAGATGCATTAATTAAATAAGATATATTGTGATATCCCAACAAGTAAACATGTCCCAACAAGGAACGACATCTCCATGTTCCAACCAGGAACAAACTTCAATCTTCACCTGCAACTAACAACGCTATAAGAGGGGCTAAGCAAAGCGGTAACATAGCCAATCAACGGTTTGCTAGGACATGGTGGGTTAGAGGTTGACATGGCAATTTGGGAGGCTGACAAGCAAATGGTAGGCATCGTAGCATTGGCATGGCAAAAGAGCGAGCAAACTAGCATAGCAAAGATAGTAGTGATTTCGAGGGTATGATCATCTTGCCTGAAATCCCGCAAGGAAGAAGAACGAGTCCATGAAGAAGACAAACGGACGTAGACGAACGAATCCTCACAACTCTGGAACAAAACCGAAGCTAACGAGAGAAGCAACCCGGAAAGAAACAAACAACATAGTAAACAAACATCACATAAACATGGCATGATGCGCAAACAAGTATGATGCATGTCCGGTTTAATGAGGCATGGCATGGCAAAGTGCAACAAACAATACTACAAGTTAAGTGGAGCTCAATATGCAACGAGGTGCATGTTGACGGAACACCACATCAATCATTTAGTTATCTCTCGTTTAAGCTACCCAACAATATTAACTGTTGGTTAACATGGCAAGAGGTGAAGCATAATATAAACTATACCATCTAAACAATTTAAATGGGGCCGGATATAAAAACAACAAATCCGGTAAATCCCCATATGCATTTAGCAATTTAATGCAACAACAAGTTTAAACATTTTAAATGTTGTTATCATGATGCGGATGACATATACAAGTTTTATGCAATTATTATGAAAATGTTGACATGAGCATGATACGAGGCATTTGTCGCCATGGCGGAAGGAAAAAGGTGCCACGGCGGTGAAACAAAAAGGGTGCCACGGCAACATATCCGAAAATGATGCCACGGCAACATATCGGTTCCGGTAGCTCACAGAGATACCGGTGCAAAAGGAGGCGTGACGTGAGCGAGTCATGCAAGATGGTGGGGTGATCCCGACTTCCGGGTTCCCACGGGACGGTGGCACGGCAAAAGAGGGGCATCGCAAGGACGATTCGATCACGGAGCAAACGATGCATCTCATTCAACACATGCATTAAGTCACGGGCGTCGTCTCGGCGTTATACCTTCGAAGCGTGCGTTTTCGGAGCGGTTCGAGGAAGTAGGCGTTCACGGGACGTCGTGGAAGTAGTCGTTCGCGGCGTCGGTAGAGGTACATCTCGTAGTGGAAGTAGGTGTTCATGATCCGTAGATGTTCGGGGTCCACGGGGTCTTCGAGGGTCGACGGTAGTGGTACACGTTTTTGTAGTCGTCCAGGGTCGTCGAGAGAGGTACTTGTCACATCACCGAGTGTAGTTGTACATGAGAGTCTTGACGAATCCGAAGGGTACTTGACGGGTCCGGTCTTGGCAAAATCCAGAACAACACCAAAGGCCTCGGGTTTCGATCTTCAAGAGCAGCGGAGAGCACGCACACAGGGCATGGCAGAGGTTGTGCACGGCAACAACGGGTCGGCCAAAAGAGGCAGAGGCCATGGCAGGGCAGGCGCTTGGGGCGCCGGTGGCTGCCTCAGCAAGGAGAAGGGCGCGACGGGGTGGCCTGGAGGTCAAGGAGGCAGGCGGGTTCACGGGAGGCGCAGGAGGGCAACGAAGCAGCAGAGGCGTGGGCGTCGGGCCATGGTGACGGGGAGACGATGCAGAGGAGGGTCGGAGGCGCCGGAAGCGGACGACGGAGGGGCGACACAGAGCATGGCGGCACGGTGGCCGGACTTGGCGCAGGGAGGGAAGGATGGCGCGGGGCTCATCTGCTGGGCTGCTCGACGGCGGAGGGAGCCCCGGTGGCCTGGCAGGCCGGCGGGGTTGCTCGTTCCCGAGCTGCTGCTCGAAGCAGGGAAAGCTGACGGAGGAGGCGAGACGCGGAGCGGCGTCAGGCGATGCAGCGGGGCGACGAGGATGGATGGCCTCGCGCGCAGCGGAGGGAGGAGGCGACGAGGGGAAGGGGCGCGGCGGAGAGGATGGGGCAGGGCCCGATCGAGGAGGAGGGAGGCGAGGGGATCGGGCGCAGGTTCTTCCTGGCGGCGCAAACGAGGGGAACGAGGAGTAGATGGATCGGGAGGATGGTCGGGCTAGGGTTAAAGGGTGCGGCTGGGCCAAGACGCAAATGGGCCGGCCTGGCAGCTACTGTTGTTGGGTCTTGGTGGGCAGAGGGGGAACAGGGGGGTCTGGGTGAGCTGCTCTCTCTCTCTCTCTCTTATATTTTCCTTAACAGAAAAGAATTAGAGAGAAGGAAAGAAAGAAAGGGTTAGGGAAAGAATATGTGCATGCGGACAATTTTCCCGGACTCATAAAAATGAGCTTGATCCAAGAAAAATAGAAGTGGGCATGACCGAAAGTTTAAACTCAAACTCATTTGATTTAAATTCAAATGATTTGAATAGGAAGTGAGGTTTGGGGAGGTCCAAAAATGTTCGGATTTTTGGTGGAGCTCCGGAAAATGATGAAATAATTTATGGGCAGAGTTGGAGATCAAGAATTAAGATAACAATGGCATGGGATATTTTGCAAGTGGGTTATGGGTAATTCCAAATAAATGGAATAATTTATAATATCTCCCTATATATTGGGAGGGTATGTTATAAAGAGAAGTCACCATGTGAGTTCCCTCGGTTTAAATAGATCAAAAGATCTATGCAATTTATTTAGTTGAGGTTTTAAAAATTAATGATATGATGGCATGATGCAATGCAAATGATGACATGATGAAATGCAACATGCAAGCCAATGACAAGACAACAACAACGAATAACTGAACGACACCTGGCACATCGGTCTCGGGGCGTTACAACACTCCACCACTACAAGAGGATCTCGTCCCGAGATCTAGGATGGCACCGGAGAGAAATGGAAGAGGAAGAGAAGAGGTAAAACTAAGTTGCTTCTTTGACCAATGAGTGAAACCAAGAACCTCGCGAGGTTAAACAAATTCAAGAAAAGAATACAACGAAGGTGAACTAGGTCGAAAACACTCCGTTAGAAAAGAGGGACAAAGAGCATTGCGAAAAACCTTGAGGTTGAAAGGCAAGATATATATTGAAACCACTCCGGTTAAGACAAGATAGAGAAGGAATAAGACTTATATAATTTGGACAGCACTCCGGTTGAACATGGAAGGAATAGCACATGAACTTGAGAAGATGGGATGTTACTTGATGAAATCAACAACACACTGCCTCCGGAACTATTGAAAGAATGGCACAATGGGTAAGAAGGATTTCAGACAGCTCTCCAGTTGAGGAAGGAGGGAAAACTTGATAAGATTAGAGAACTCGAATGAAAACACGACACTCCGGTTAAATGGATAAGCAAGAAAAGAACACGATCCTCACGAATCGAGATGTTGAGTGAAAAGAGCAACGTCACAATGCCTCCGAAAGAAATAATAGAAGATATATCATTGGAATAACAGAATGGAGAAGAAAATGCCAACTTCTGCCACAAATGAGTTTGGAAAGCATCCTTGCAAGAAGGTTACAACGGGGTTGTTGGGAAAAACCAACAACGAAACGAATAAGCTTGTAGTGGGCTTATGGAAAACATCTCAAAATTATGAGGTGACAACCGGCCACTAACGGAAACAATTGCTAGCTTTAGATCGACGAAGAAATGAACACTTCTTCCACCAAGATGATAAAGAGATAACTTGGATCATTGGCAAGCAC
>NC_041381.1:356838078-356842934 GCF_002162155.2 Triticum dicoccoides | reverse complement strand
ACCGGTATGAGAAGACATTGAAATGAGGAAAAAAGGTATGATCAACAAAACTTGACTTGAATCCACCGGAGAAGAGAGAGGAATGAGGAATGACGAACTAGTAGAACATCTTCTTGAGAACCACCGGGTAAGAACATTGACGGAAAAGAATGGAGAAACTTCACAAAAATAAAAGGATACTTGGTAAAGAAATCTTAGTCCTTGAGGAAAAAGGGTGGGTGGGCGGGAAAAACAAAGGCAACTTGGAGACGGATGAAACAAACACCCTTGAGAAGAAATGATAATTGGTCTTGCTGATGTTGAAGTGATCGGATCCACTTGAAGAGAAACACGCCGGTTGAAAAGGATTGACATGACAATCTCGATGATCGAAAGGATTAGCACTCCCATAGAAATATGAGAACACCATTTAAGAAAGGTATGGAATCAACACTTGACTTCGAAGCAACTCGAATACCACAACTCAAAACAAAACAAAGGATTGGCTTGCAAAATAAGCCAGAACAAACATATGATAGAGATTTCGTCCGAAGTTTTTGTGATGGGGCCTACACGGGCTCGATCGTACAGCACCATCATGTACAAGGCAGTGCACATGACATACGAAGCGTCCCCGAGTCTGCATAGCCAAGGACTCTTTAAGACACAACGAGACTACTGTAAAATCGACCATGAATAGGCGGACCACTAGACGTCGAACCCCAATGTCATATCATAGATCTGTCGGAAAGAAAACCTAAGAGCTACTTGAATTCCCACCTATGAAACTCCGAAATTTTCCGGTTATGCAATCAGGTGTTGGGGATACAGGGGAAGCATAATATCTCACCCAAAACTAACAAATCCTACATCCAGCTGTATCCATCCTTCAACACATAACCAAGAAACCTTCGGAAACCGTCTACCTCAACCTTCGAAAAGCATCCGTTATACAAGTCATGGCAATACTCCCGTACTCACCTCAGTACTGGGTTATCGGGGTTATCTCACCAACAACTGCATAAAAGAGATTTTCGATGTCGGCGTACTAAACTCAGGTATTCCAGAACTGCAACGATAAAATTATGACGACAACACCTCAGAGCTCAACTCCCCGGGACACTTCCACTAAACCCCTGACAGGAGGCACCAAGACAATGTTCTCATCATAAAACCATCGGAACGATTCCAAGATACCCGCGTGATCCTAAAAAAAATTTTAGTGAAATTTGAGAAGAGAAGAGTCAAAACTCTACGTCAAGATGCCTTACCAGAGCGATGAAGAGACTGGGGAGTAAAAAGAATTCCTAACTCTCCGATATATATAATCCTAAATGACTCAAAACATTTTTCTAGACACAACTCGGCCGGTAAAAACGATCAAGCAATGGGGCTCCTAAGGTCGGGGAAGGCTCTGATTACCAACTTGAAACACCCTCGATGCGGCTATATCTCCCACGTGTCGAAGCACGACTTAGAGGCATAACCGCATTGAAAGCAATGTCGCAAGTGAGGTAATCTTCACACAACCCATGTAATACATAAGGGAAAGAGATACATAGTTGGCTTACAATCGCCACTTCACACAATTACATGAATAAAGCATTACATCATCCAGATACAATCAAGGTCCGACTACGGAACCAAAATAAAAGAAGAACCCCAAATGCGACAAAGGTCCCCGATCGACCCCAACTGGGCTCCACTACTGCTCAACTAGAACGAAACAACACAAAGGGCAAGATCTTCATCGAGCTCCTCCTTGAGCTTGGTTGCGTCATCTGCACGGTAACATAGGCACCTGCAAACTAGTTTTGGAAGTATCTGTGAGCCACGGGGACTCAGCAATCTCGCACCCGCGAGATCAAGACTATTTAAGCTTATAGGAAGGATGGAGTAATGAGGTGGAGCTGCAGCAAGCGACTAGCATATATGGTGGATAACATACGCAAATGAGAGCGAGAAGAGAAGGCAAAGCACGGTCGATAAAAGTATGATCAAGAAGTGATCCTATAGCAACCTACGTCAAGCATAACTCCAACACCGTGTTCACTTCCCGGACTCCGCCGGAAAGAGACCATCACGGTTACACACGCAGTTGATGTATTTTAATTAAGGTCAACTTCGGGTTTTCTACAACCGGACGTTAACAAATTCCCATCTGCCCATAACCGCGGGCACGGCTTTCGAAAGATAATACCCTGCAGGGGTGTCCCAACTTAGCCCATGACAAGCTCTCACGGTCAACGAAGGAATAGACCTCCACCCGAGACGTTCCGATCAGACTCGGTATCCCGGTACAACAAGACATTTCGACAGGGTAAAACTAAACCAGCAACACCGCCCGAATGTGCCGACAAATACCGATAGGAGCTGCACATATCTCTTTCTCAGGGCACACTCAGATAGGTCAAGCTACGAGTAAAACCAACCCTCAAGTTTCCCCGAGGTGGCCCCGCAGGCTGCCCAGTTCGGACCAACACTCAGAGGAGCACTGGCCCGGGGGGGTTAAATAAGATGATGACCCTTGAGTCTGCAGAACCCAAGGGAAGGAAAAGGCTAGGTGGCAAATGGTAAAACCAATGTTGGGCATTGCTGGAGAAGCTTTACTTAAGGCGAACTGTCAAGGGGTTCCCATTATAGCCCAACCGTGTAAGGAACGCAAAATCCGGGAACATAACACCGATATGACGGAAACTAGGGCGGCAAGAGTGGAACAAAACACCAGGCATAAGGCCGAGCCTTCCACCTTTACCAAGTATATAGATGCATTAATTAAATAAGATATATTGTGATATCCCAACAAGTAAACATGTCCCAACAAGGAACGATATCTCCATGTTCCAACCAGGAACAAACTTCAATCTTCACCTGCAACTAACAACGCTATAAGAGGGGCTAAGCAAAGCGGTAACATAGCCAATCAACGGTTTGCTAGGACATGGTGGGTTAGAGGTTGACATGGCAATTTGGGAGGCTGACAAGCAAATGGTAGGCATCGTAGCATTGGCATGGCAAAAGAGCGAGCAAACTAGCATAGCAAAGATAGTAGTGATTTCGAGGGTATGATCATCTTGCCTGAAATCCCGCAAGGAAGAAGAACGAGTCCATGAAGAAGACAAACGGACGTAGACGAACGAATCCTCACAACTCCGGAACGAAACCGAAGCTAACGAGAGAAGCAACCCGGAAAGAAACAAACAACATAGTAAACAAACATCACATAAACATGGCATGATGCGCAAACAAGTATGATGCATGTCCGGTTTAATGAGGCATGGCATGGCAAAGTGCAACAAACAATACTACAAGTTAAGTGGAGCTCAATATGCAACGAGGTGCATGTTGACGGAACACCACATCAATCATTTAGTTATCTCTCGTTTAAGCTACCCAACAATATTAACTGTTGGTTAACATGGCAAGAGGTGAAGCATAATATAAACTATACCATCTAAACAATTTAAATGGGGCCGGATATAAAAACAACAAATCCGATAAATCCCCATATGCATTTAGCAATTTAATGCAACAACAAGTTTAAACATTTTAAATGTTGTTATCATGATGCAGATGACATATACAAGTTTTATGCAATTATTATGAAAATGTTGACATGAGCATGATACGAGGCATTTGTCGCCATGGCGGAAGGAAAAAGGTGCCACAGCGGTGAAACAAAAAGGGTGCCACGGCAACATATCCGAAAATGATGCCACGGCAACATATCGGTTCCGGTAGCTCACAGAGATACCGGTGCAAAAGGAGGCATGACGTGAGCGAGTCATGCAAGATGGTGGGGTGATCCCGACTTCCGGGTTCCCACGGGACGGTGGCACGGCAAAAGAGGGGCATCGCAAGGACGATTCGATCACGGAGCAAACGATGCATCTCATTCAACACATGCATTAAGTCACGGGCGTCGTCTCGGCGTTATACCTTCGAAGCGTGCGTTTTCGGAGCGGTTCGAGGAAGTAGGCGTTCACGGGACGTCGTGGAAGTAGTCGTTCGCGGCGTCGGTAGAGGTACATCTCGTAGTGGAAGTAGGTATTCATGATCCGTAGATGTTCGGGGTCCACGGGGTCTTCGAGGGTCGACGGTAGTGGTACACGTTTTTGTAGTCGTCCAGGGTCGTCGAGAGAGGTACTTGTCGCATCACCTAGTGTAGTTGTACATGAGAGTCTTGACGAATCCGAAGGGTACTTGACGGGTCCGGTCTTGGCGAAATCCAGAACAACACCAAAGGCCTCGGGTTTCGATCTTCAAGAGCAGCGGAGAGCACGCACACAGGGCACGGCAGAGGTTGTGCACAGCAACAACGGGTCAGCCAAAAGAGGCAGAGGCCATGGCAGGGCAGGCGCTTGGGGCGCCGGTGGCTGCCTCAGCAAGGAGAAGGGCGCAACGGGGTGGCCTGGAGGTCAAGGAGGCAGGCGGGTTCACGGGAGGCGCAGGAGGGCAACGAAGCAGCAGAGGCGTGGGCGTCGGGCCATGGTGACGGGGAGACGATGCAGAGGAGGGTCGGAGGCGCCGGAAGCGGACGACGGAGGGGCGACACAGAGCATGGCGGCACGGCGGCCGGACTTGGCGCAGGGAGGGAAGGATGGCGCGGGGCTCATCTGCTGGGCTGCTCGACGGCGGAGGGAGCCCCGGTGGCCTGGCAGGCCGGCGGGGTTGCTCGTTCCCGAGCTGCTGCTCGAAGCAGGGAAAGCTGACGGAGGAGGCGAGACGCGGAGCGGCGTCAGGCGATGCAGCGGGGCGACGAGGATGGACGGCCTCGCGCGCAGCGGAGGGAGGAGGCGACGAGGGGAAGGGGCGCGGCGGAGAGGATGGGGCAGGGCCCGATCGAGGAGGAGGGAGGCGAGGGGATCGGGCGCAGG
>NC_041381.1:356835895-356836440 GCF_002162155.2 Triticum dicoccoides | reverse complement strand
TAAACTTGAGAAGGTCTTCAACGAACCACCGGTAGGATTGGAACAACAAATGAATTGATATGATGAACAAGGAAGAGAGATCTTGAAAGAACCACCGTAAGAATTGAAAATGATCTAAGTAGGGGTGCATCACCGGTAAGAATTAGCAAATGAACGAAGGTGCTTGAGACAAACTAGATACATGAGAACAAAGAGATCAAGAACTGATTAGAGGATATTCGATAGATGCACCGGCAAGATAGGAGAATGATAACTGACGGCTGTGAATGAATAAACCTGAATTGATGGACTCCGGATGACAAACTGAGAAGACTCTTGAATATCTCCTGATGGGTGAAAAAGATTCTCACAATCGAAAACAATTATGAGAGGATGGCAACAAGCTAGCACCATGAATCTTGAAGAGAATAGAGCAAGATTAAAGAGAAACTCTTCTTCGGTCTTCAAATGATGAGAATGACAACGAGAAACACCACCAAGAATTATTGAGGCACACCGGAAGAATCAAAAGCGCAGAGGTTGAGCCAACTATGAAAAGAATTTGA
>NC_041381.1:356803345-356835682 GCF_002162155.2 Triticum dicoccoides | reverse complement strand
TGAGAAGACATTGAAATGAGGAAAAAGGTATGATCAACAAAACTTGACTTGAATCCACCGGAGAAGAGAGAGGAATGAGGAATGACGAACTAATAGAACATCTTCTTGAGAACCACCGGGTAAGAACATTGACGGAAAAGAATGGAGAAACTTCACAAAAATAAAAGGATACTTGGTAAAGAAATCTTAGTCCTTGAGGAAAAAGGGTGGGTGGGCGGGAAAAACAAAGGCAACTTGGAGACGGATGAAACAAACACCCTTGAGAAGAAATGATAATTGGTCTTGCTGATGTTGAAGTGATCGGATCCACTTGAAGAGAAACATGCCGGTTGAAAAGGATTGACATGACAATCTCGATGATCGAAAGGATTAGCACTCCCATAGAAATATGAGAACACCATTTAAGAAAGGTATGGAATCAACACTTGACTTCGAAGCAACTCGAATACCACAACTCAAAACAAAACAAAGGATTGGCTTGCAAAATAAGCCAGAACAAACATATGATAGAGATTTCGTCCGAAGTTTTTGTGATGGGGCCTACACGGGCTCGATCGTACAGCACCATCATGTACAAGGCAGTGCACATGACATACGAAGCGTCCCCGAGTCTGCATAGCCAAGGACTCTTTAAGACACAACGAGACTACTGTAAAATCGACCATGAATAGGCGGACCACTAGACGTCGAACCCCAATGTCATATCATAGATCTGTCGGAAAGAAAACCTAAGAGCTACTTGAATTCCCACCTATGAAACTCCGAAATTTTCCGGTTATGCAATCAGGTGTTGGGGATACAGGGGAAGCATAATATCTCACCCAAAACTAACAAATCCTACATCCAGCTGTATCCATCCTTCAACACATAACCAAGAAACCTTCGGAAACCGTCTACCTCAACCTTCGAAAAGCATCCGTTATACAAGTCATGGCAATACTCCCGTACTCACCTCAGTACTGGGTTATCGGGGTTATCTCACCAACAACTGCATAAAAGAGATTTTCGATGTCGGCGTACTAAACTCAGGTATTCCAGAACTACAACGATAAAATTATGACGACAACACCTCAGAGCTCAACTCCCCGGGACACTTCCACTAAACCCCTGACAAGAGGCACCAAGACAATGTTCTCATCATAAAACCATCGGAACGATTCCAAGATACCCGCGTGATCCTAAAAATTTTTTTAGTGAAATTTGAGAAGAGAAGAGTCAAAACTCTACGTCAAGATGCCTTACCAGAGCGATGAAGAGACTGGGGAGTAAAAAGAATTCCTAACTCTCCGATATATATAATCCTAAATGACTCAAAACATTTTTCTAGACACAACTCGGCCGGTAAAAACGATCAAGCAATGGGGCTCCTAAGGTCGGGGAAGGCTCTGATTACCAACTTGAAACGCCCTCGATGCGGCTATATCTCCCACGTGTCGAAGCACGACTTAGAGGCATAACCGCATTGAAAGCAATGTCGCAAGTGAGGTAATCTTCACACAACCCATGTAATACATAAGGGAAAGAGATACATAGTTGGCTTACAATCGCCAATTCACACAATTACATGAATAAAGCATTACATCATCCAGATACAATCAAGGTCCGACTACGGAACCAAAATAAAAGAAGAACCCCAAATGCGACAAAGGTCCCCGATCGACCCCAACTGGGCTCCACTACTGATCAACTAGAACGAAACAACACAAAGGGCAAGATCTTCATCGAGCTCCTCCTTGAGCTTGGTTGCGTCATCTGCACGGTAACATAGGCACCTGCAAACTGGTTTTGGAAGTATCTGTGAGCCACGGGGACTCAGCAATCTCGCACCCGCGAGATCAAGACTATTTAAGCTTATAGGAAGGATGGAGTAATGAGGTGGAGCTGCAGCAAGCGACTAGCATATATGGTGGATAACATACGCAAATGAGAGCGAGAAGAGAAGGCAAAGCACGGTCGATAAAAGTATGATCAAGAAGTGATCCTATAGCAACCTACGTCAAGCATAACTCCAACACCGTGTTCACTTCCCGGACTCCGCCGGAAAGAGACCATCACGGTTACACACGCAGTTGATGTATTTTAATTAAGGTCAACTTCGGGTTTTCTACAACCGGACGTTAACAAATTCCCATCTGCCCATAACCGCGGGCACGGCTTTCGAAAGGTAATACCCTGCAGGGGTGTCCCAACTTAGCCCATGACAAGCTCTCACGGTCAACGAAGGAATAGACCTCCACCCGAGACGTTCCGATCAGACTCGGTATCCCGGTACAACAAGACATTTCGACAGGGTAAAACTAAACCAGCAACACCGCCCGAATGTGCCGACAAATCCCGATAGGAGCTGCACATATCTCTTTCTCAGGGCACACTCAGATAGGTCAAGCTACGAGTAAAACCAACCCTCAAGTTTCCCCGAGGTGGCCCCGCAGGCTGCCCAGTTCGGACCAACACTCAGAGGAGCACTGGCCCGGGGGGGTTAAATAAGATGATGACCCTTGAGTCTGCAGAACCCAAGGGAAGGAAAAGGCTAGGTGGCAAATGGTAAAACCAATGTTGGGCATTGCTGGAGAAGCTTTACTTAAGGCGAACTGTCAAGGGGTTCCCATTATAGCCCAACCGTGTAAGGAACGCAAAATCCGGGAACATAACACCGATATGACGGAAACTAGGGCGGCACGAGTGGAACAAAACACCAGGCATAAGGCCGAGCCTTCCACCTTTACCAAGTATATAGATGCATTAATTAAATAAGATATATTGTGATATCCCAACAAGTAAACATGTCCCAACAAGGAACGACATCTCCATGTTCCAACCAGGAACAAACTTCAATCTTCACCTGCAACTAACAACGCTATAAGAGGGGCTAAGCAAAGCGGTAACATAGCCAATCAACGGTTTGCTAGGACATGGTGGGTTAGAGGTTGACATGGCAATTTGGGAGGCTGACAAGCAAATGGTAGGCATCGTAGCATTGGCATGGCAAAAGAGCGAGCAAACTAGCATAGCAAAGATAGTAGTGATTTCGAGGGTATGATCATCTTGCCTGAAATCCCGCAAGGAAGAAGAACGAGTCCATGAAGAAGACAAACGGACGTAGACGAACGAATCCTCACAACTCCGGAACGAAACCGAAGCTAACGAGAGAAGCAACCCGGAAAGAAACAAACAACATAGTAAACAAACATCACATAAACATGGCATGATGCGCAAACAAGTATGATGCATGTCCGGTTTAATGAGGCATGGCATGGCAAAGTGCAACAAACAATACTACAAGTTAAGTGGAGCTCAATATGCAACGAGGTGCATGTTGACGGAACACCACATCAATCATTTAGTTATCTCTCGTTTAAGCTACCCAACAATATTAACTATTGGTTAACATGGCAAGAGGTGAAGCATAATATAAACTATACCATCTAAACAATTTAAATGGGGCCGGATATAAAAACAACAAATCCGGTAAATCCCCATATGCATTTAGCAATTTAATGCAACAACAAGTTTAAACATTTTAAATGTTGTTATCATGATGCGGATGACATATACAAGTTTTATGCAATTATTATGAAAATGTTGACATGAGCATGATACGAGGCATTTGTCGCCATGGCGGAAGGAAAAAGGTGCCACGGCGGTGAAACAAAAAGGGTGCCACGGCAACATATCCGAAAATGATGCCACGGCAACATATCGGTTCCGGTAGCTCACAGAGATACCGGTGCAAAAGGAGGCGTGACGTGAGCGAGTCATGCAAGATGGTGGGGTGATCCCGACTTCCGGGTTCCCACGGGACGGTGGCACGGCAAAAGAGGGGCATCGCAAGGACGATTCGATCATGGAGCAAACGATGCATCTCATTCAACACATGCATTAAGTCACGGGCGTCGTCTCGGCGTTATACCTTCGAAGCGTGCGTTTTCGGAGCGGTTCGAGGAAGTAGGCGTTCACGGGACGTCGTGGAAGTAGTCGTTCGCGGCGTCGGTAGAGGTACATCTCGTAGTGGAAGTAGGTGTTCATGATCCGTAGATGTTCGGGGTCCACGGGGTCTTCGAGGGTCGACGGTAGTGGTACACGTTTTTGTAGTCGTCCAGGGTCGTCGAGAGAGGTACTTGTCGCATCACCGAGTGTAGTTGTACATGAGAGTCTTGACGAATCCGAAGGGTACTTGACGGGTCCGGTCTTGGCGAAATCCAGAACAACACCAAAGGCCTCGGGTTTCGATCTTCAAGAGCAGCGGAGAGCACGCACACAGGGCATGGCAGAGGTTGTGCACGGCAACAACGGGTCGGCCAAAAGAGGCAGAGGCCATGGCAGGGCAGGCGCTTGGGGCGCCGGTGGCTGCCTCAGCAAGGAGAAGGGCGCGACGGGGTGGCCTGGAGGTCAAGGAGGCAGGCGGGTTCACGGGAGGCGTAGGAGGGCAACGAAGCAGCAGAGGCGTGGGCGTCGGGCCATGGTGACGGGGAGACGATGCAGAGGAGGGTCGGAGGCGCCGGAAGCGGACGACGGAGGGGCGACACAGAGCATGGCGGCACGGCGGCCGGACTTGGCGCAGGGAGGGAAGGATGGCGCGGGGCTCATCTGCTGGGCTGCTCGACGGTGGAGGGAGCCCCGGTGGCCTGGCAGGCCGGCGGGGTTGCTCGTTCCTGAGCTGCTGCTCGAAGCAGGGAAAGCTGACGGAGGAGGCGAGACGCGGAGCGGCGTCAGGCGATGCAGCGGGGCGACGAGGATGGACGGCCTCGCGCGCAGCGGAGGGAGGAGGCGACGAGGGGAAGGGGCGCGGCGGAGAGGATGGGGCAGGGCCCGATCGAGGAGGAGGGAGGCGAGGGGATCGGGCGCAGGTTCTTCCTGGCGGCGCAAACGAGGGGAACGAGGAGTAGATGGATCGGGAGGATGGTCGGGCTAGGGTTAAAGGGCGCGGCTAGGCCAAGACGCAAATGGGCCGGCCTGGCAGCTACTGTTGTTGGGTCTTGGTGGGCAGAGGGGGAACAGGGGGGTCTGGGTGAGCTGCTCTCTCTCTCTCTCTCTTATATTTTCCTTAACAGAAAAGAATTAGAGAGAAGGAAAGAAAGAAAGGGTTAGGGAAAGAATATGTGCATGCGGACAATTTTCCCGGACTCATAAAAATGAGCTTGATCCAAGAAAAATAGAAGTGGGCATGACCGAAAGTTTAAACTCAAACTCATTTGATTTAAATTCAAATGATTTGAATAGGAACTGAGGTTTGGGGAGGTCCAAAAATGTTCGGATTTTTGGTGGAGCTCCGGAAAATGATGAAATAATTTATGGGCAGAGTTGGAGATCAAGAATTAAGATAACAACGGCATGGGATATTTTGCAAGTGGGTTATGGGTAATTCCAAATAAATGGAAGAATTTATAATATCTCCCTATATATCGGGAGGGTATGTTATAAAGAGAAGTCACCATGTGAGTTCCCTCGGTTTAAATAGATCAAAAGATCTATGCAATTTATTTAGTTAAGGTTTTAAAAATTAATGATATGATGGCATGATGCAATGCAAATGATGACATGATGAAATGCAACACGCAAGCCAATGACAAGACAACAACAACGAATAACTGAACGACACCTGGCACATCGGTCTCGGGGCGTTACAATGAGAGTCCTGATGGACGGCGGTAGTAGCCTGAACCTGCTTTATCAGGATACAGTGCGCAAGATGGGCATAGACCCCTCAAGGATTAAACCTACAAAGGCAACCTTTAAAGGTGTCATACCAGGTGTGGAAGCCAATTGTACAGACTCAGTCACACTAGAAGTGGTCTTCGGATCCCCGGACAATTTCCGGAGCGAGGAGTTAATCTTCGACATAGTCCCGTTCCGCAGCGGCTATCACGCTGTGCTCGAACGAACCGCGTTTGCAAAGTTCAACGCGGTGATGCATTATGCATACCTCAAGCTCAAGATGCCAGGCCCTCGTGGAGTCATCACGGTCAACGGGAATACGGAACGCTCCCTCCGAACGGAGGAACATACAGCGGCTCTCGCGGCAGAAGTACAGAGCAGCCTTTTTAGGCAATTCTCGAGTCCGGCCGTTAAACGGCCGGATACAGCAAAACGCGCCCGAAGCAATACCAACCAAGACCACCTGGCGCGATCAGAGCACGCGTAGCAATGCGGCCCCAACCCCCGCCCTCGCATGATTGCAAGAACAACCCTCCGCGTACATCATTACGCCTTGGAGATACCATGGGCGCAGGGGAAGGGGCACGATCACAATGGACCCAGAGTGCGGCTCGACCACACCAGGGGCTCGCAAGTGTGCCCCCCTCTTTTTTTTATTTTTTTTTTATTTTCCTTCTTTGTGTACACAGAACTCCATTAACCAGAGGCCCTGTCCGGCGGTGAACCTGCCGAACTCATGGTGCAACAGTCAGGGAAGAAAGAAGGCTGCGACGAACACTCAGGTGATCTCAATTATGAGCATTAAATTCGATTATATACACCAAGTCCGCAGCTCACCCCTGGAGGGGGACATGTTTAATTAGTCGAAATCCCTTGCTTACCGCACTATTTGTATCAGTCCGCACTCATAGCAGACTTTCTTTAATAAATGATGCAGCACTTTTCGACGGCAATTGCATTACTTTTTATATACATATGTCCATTACACGACATCTTGCATCCGTACATTTTGGTACGGCCTAATACACCAGGGGCTTATGTTCCCCACATTATGGTGTGATAAGTCCGAACACTTTTATAAGTGCGGCACCCCGAACTTATAGCATTATATGAATCGGCTCCGAATAATGTCTTGGGTCAATAGTTGGGTTTGCCCGGCTCCCACGTTTTGGTGCCTTATGTTCCGTTCTGTCGGCTAAGGTGGCACTGGGAGAACCACTGCGATTGCGCCCCGGTTGAGCCGGGCGAGCGCCTCAGTGGAGAAAGCTAAAACTGACCGGCATGATAAGGCGAGAGACTGGTCGCTGTTTGAGAGGTCTTTTCGGGTCCTTAAAGACTCACGCCGCTTCGAGCGAAGTTCCGGACAATGTCCGACGAAGGCGTGGATAGCGCCCCGGATTCGGTCTTCCGAATACCAGGGGCTTCGCCGAAATTTAAAATTATAGAATTCTATGGCTAAGTGAGAGTGTTTAAGCATTATAAGTCCGGTTGCCTTGTTCGTTGTGTTGAGCGCCTCCCTAGATGGACCCAAAAATGGGAACAAGAGTGCTCAAGTTTATCCCGAACACCCCAGCACTCGTGGCTCGGGGGCTGAAGCCAACAACTTGCCATCTCTCAGATTTTATAAACAGCCGCACAGAAGGTAATATTTTAAATTAAACAAGCGTTGCTTAATGCGCACATGAACAAAGTTTCAGCGCCCAGGATAATACATAGCGAGTTTACTCAAAGATTACATTTCTGGGGCACTCATCCGCAATATCGCGGGCTCCCTTCAGGACAGTTTTATAATACATTTCGGGCGTGCGATACTCCTTGCCCGGTGGTGGTGGGTCCGTGAGAAGCTTCCGCATCCAACCTGCCCCAATGCACTTTCGTGCGGGCAAGGGCCCGACGAGCACCTTCAATACAGGCGGAGCGCTTGATGACCTCCACCCAGGGGCACGCATCCACCAGCCGCCGCACGAGGCCGAAGTAGCTCCCAGGCATAGCCTGTCCAGGCCACAGCCGGACTATAAGGCCCTTCATGGCCTCCTCAGCTACCTTGTGGAGTTCGACCAGCTGCTTCAGCTGGTCGCTTGGGGGCACCGGATGTCCGGCCTCAGCGTACTGAGACCAGAAGACCTTCTCCGTCGAGCTCCCCTCCTCGCCACGATAGAATGCGATGGCATCGGACGCACTACGCGGCAGATCTGCAAACGCCCCTGGAGAGCTCCGAATGCGGGTAAGTGTCAGGTAGTTTACATTAGCATGCTTTCTTTGCATGAAAAATGCCTTACCCGCCGCTATCTTCTTTACATCTTCAACCTCCTAAAGGGCCTTACGGGCCTCGGCCTTGGCGGACTTGGCACTTTCGAGAGCCGAGGCAAGCTCGGACTCTCGAGTCTTGGAGTCACGCTCCAACCTCTCATGCTTCTCCATGAGAGCCTGGAGCTCTTGCCGTACTTATGCCACCCATGCCTCCTGCTTTTCTCGCTCTGCCCGTTCCACGGCCGCACTGCGTTCGGCCGCGGACACAGCCTCCTTCAGGGCTGCCACCTCGTCCGTGGCCCCTGCAATACCCATATTATCCTTGTTAATTTTATTGCAACCAAAATCCTTTTCTGTAAGGTAACTATTCAAAGTGGTGTTACTCACCTTCTTTGTCCTCGAGCTGCTTCTTGGCATGGCCGAGCTCTCGCTCGGACCGCTCGAGATCCTGCTTTAACACATCGACCTCCGCAGTCAGTGCGGCAGAGGTCAGCAGCGCAGCCTGCAAACCCATATTGACATATTTTAAGCAACCATGCGTATATCTTGTTAGATCCTCAGTCCGGCTTTTCTTTTTGAACACCGAACTGAGCATCAGGGGCTACTGTCTATGCGGTATTACATTACATAATTTCAACTTCTTACCTCAAAGCCTGTTAGAAGGTTGCTGCAGGCTTCGGTCAGCCCGCTCTTGGCAAGCTGAACCTTCTGAATCACCGCACTCATAATAGTGCGGTGTTCTTCCTCGATGGAAGCGCCTTTGAGCGCCTCCAGCAAGTTGTCCGGCGCCTCCGGTTGGACGGAGGCCGCCGGCGTCACGGTCTTGCCCTTCTTTCGAAGGGGTTGCTTGCCGGACTCTGGAACCATTGCAGGTTCCAATGTAGAGTCCGACGCAAAGTCTGGGAGGCTGCCTTTGCGGCGCCTCCGGAGCCTCCTCCTGATGGGTCCCTCTCTGGGATCCCACCTCGGCGTCCTCATCGGCGCGGGGGGTGGAGGCAGTCGGAAGTGAATCCACATCCGACGGGGCCAACGACCCGCTCGATGAAGCGGGGAGATCATCGTCGGCCGGACTACGGACAGTATGCGGCATTAGAAAGGCACTATGTGGCACGAAAGAAATTTCATATTATACAGGGATCCGGATACTTATGATCTCGCTAGAGGCCTGGCCCTTGAAGGCCACTCCTCTTCGCCAACGTTGGTGTTGGCGGAGCTGTCCGGGGGAATAGTTCTTCCCCTCTTGGACCCTTCGGCCTCCCCTATTGGGGAAGCCTTCCTCTTCTTCTCTCCCTCCTCCGGGAGAGAGTCCTCTTCCTCCTCCTCGTCTTCGGGGGAGGAGTCCGCCTCTTCGTCGGACACCTGAAAATGGGTACTCTTCCGAGTACCCGTGGCCACCTTCTTGGCCTTCTTCTCCGGCACCACGTGTGGTGCCGGAACCAGCAACCCCGCTAGACGGGCGTCCACTGGGTCTTCTGGCATGGGAGCCGGGCAGATGAGCTGCTCGGCCTTCTTCATCCACTCCTGTCAAAGGAGAAGGAAGATTGAAACCCGCTTAGGGTCAAACTCTTAAACAATAAGTGTCCCGTAAAGGGGTTGAATCACTTACCTCATCAGCGGGATGCTGCGAGCGGAATCCGCGATCTTCTGTCGCGGATGCGGGGCTTCGGCGCCCTTGAACAGCACCCTCCAGGCGCCTTCGTACGTTGTATCGAAGAGCCCGCTTAGCGCCTAGTGCTGTTCCGGATTGAACTCCCACAGATTGAATGCCCGTTCTTGGCATGGGAGAATCCGGCGGATGAGCATGACTTGGACCACGTCGATGAGCCGGAGCTTATTGTTCACCAGCTTCTGGATACAGGCTCGGAGTCCCGTCACCTCCTTTGAATTACCCCACCGCAAGCCCTTCTCTTTCCAGGAGGTGAGCTGCGTGGGGATACCAGATCTGAACTCGGGGGCCGCCGCCCATGTAGGTTCGCGCGGCTCGGTGATGTAGAACCACCCCGATTGCCACCCTTAACGGAGTCCACGAAGGCCCCTTCGAGCCAAAGAACGTTGGGCATCTTGCCCAACATGGCGCCTCCGCATTCCGCTTGTGTGCCCATCACAACCTTCAGCTTGACGTTGAAGGTCTTGAGCCACAGGCTGAAGTGGGGCCGGATGCAGAGGAAGGCCTCACACACGATGATGAACGCCGAGATGTTGAGGATGAAGTTCGGCGCCAGATCATGGAAATCCAGGTCGTAGTAGAACATGAGCCCCCAGACAAAAGGGTGAAGTGGAAAACCCAGTCCGCAGAGGAAGTGGGGGAGGAAAACGACCCTCTCATGGGGCCTGGGGGTAGGGATGAGCTGCCCCTCGTCGGGCAGCCGATGCGCGATGTCGCCGGAAAGGTATCCGGTGCTGCGCAGCTTGGTGATGTGCTCCTCCTTAACGGTGGAGGCCAACCATTTGCCTCCCACTCCGGACATGGTCGGAGAAGGTCGAGGCGAGATGCGCGAGCTTGGGCGTTGGAGCTTGAGTGCGCGGAGATGGATAAGCAAAGGAGGAAGAAGGCGTAGGTGAAAAGGTGAATCCTTATCCCTTATATAGGCGGACGAAGACTATGCGTCCCCCACCAGCCTGGTAAAACTCGCTTATCTCCCAAGCGCCACCATCAATGGCGCGGTTGGGTTACCCACGTCCGTATTGATGAGAATCCTGGAATAAGGGGAACACGATCTCTGCTTCGACAGGACGTGCCAAGGAAACCGCTTCGCTAAACGTGCTAAGGTGGTATAATAAAAAAACGATTCAAGTAAAGGCTTCGTAGCGGTGTGATGTCATGCCGCATAATACGTCAGCAGATTGGATTTGTGTACATTTTATTCTCTCTACGGTGGAATGTGGAATTTATTTTGCAGAGCCGGACACTATCCTGGTGTTCATGATCTTCTCTGGATTATTCAAAGGAGGAACCCGCCTTGCAACGCCGAACATTATGCGCGCCGGACTTATCGTCATTGAAGCCTGGTTCAGGGGCTACTGAGGGAGTCCTGGACTAGGGGGTGTCCGGACAGCCGGACTATCATCGTCCGCCGGACTCCAAGACTACGAAGATACAAGATTGAAGACTCCGTCCCGTGTCCGGATGGGACTTTCCTTGGCGTGGAAGGCAAGCTTGGCGATATGGATATGTAGATCTCCTACCATTGTAACCGACTCTGTGTAACCCTAGCCTCCTCCGGTGTCTATATAAACCGGAGGGCTTTAGTCCATAGGACACAACATACATTACAACAATCATACCATAGGCTAGCTTTAGGGTTTAGCCTCCTTGATCTCGTGGTAGGTCCACTCTTGTACTACCCATATCATCAATATTAATCAAGCAGGACGTAGGGTTTTACCTCCATCGAGAGGGCCCGAACCTGGGTAAAACATTGTGTCCCTCGTCTCCTGTTACCATCCGCCTAGACGCACAGTTCGGGACCCCCTACCCGAGATCCGCCGGTTTTGACACCGACAACGTCCATTTGCCATATCTCATAATCATAGAATGCGACAATTGCTAACATGATTCGGATGGACTTCAGCTTCGCTACGGGTGAGAAGGTCTCATCGTAGTCAACCTCTTGAACTTGTCGATAACCCTTAGCGACATGCCCAGCCTTATAGATGGTCACATTACCATCCGCGCAGTCTTCTTCTTAAAGATCCACTTATTCTCTATGGCTTTCCGATCATCGGGCAAGTCTGTCAAAGTCCATACTTTGTTTTCATACATGGATCCTATCTCGGATTTCATGGCTTCAAGCCATTTGTTGGAATCCGGGCCCGCCATCGC
The DNA here is from genome assembly GCF_002162155.2 of Triticum dicoccoides. Lineage (NCBI taxonomy): Eukaryota > Viridiplantae > Streptophyta > Magnoliopsida > Poales > Poaceae > Triticum > Triticum dicoccoides. The sequence continues at coordinate 356,823,954 of NC_041381.1, read as the reverse complement.
TTATTTATAGTTCGAAGGTTCACCGTTGTCTAACAACATGACTTCCAGGACAGGGTTGTTGTACCACTCTGGTGCGGAACGTGTCCTTGTGGACCTACGAAGTTCAGTAGCAACTTGATCCGAAGTTTCATGATCATCATCATTAACTTCCTCTCTAGTCGGTGCAGGCACCACAGAAACATCTTCCTGAGCTGCGCTACTCTTCGGTTCAAGAGGGAGTACCTCATCAAGTTCTACTTTCCTCCCACTTACTTCTTTCGAGAGAAACTCTTTCTCCAGAAAGGATCCATTCTAGGCAACAAAGATCTTGCCTTTGGATCTGAGGTAGAAGGTATACCCAATAGTTTCCTTAGGGTATCCTATGAAGACGCATTTTTCTGATTTTGGTTCAAGCTTTTCAGGTTGAAGTTTCTTGACATAAGCATAGCATCCCAAAACTTTTAGAAACGACAGCTTACATTTCTTCCCAAACCATAATTCAAATGGTGTCGTCTCAACGGATTTCGACAGAGCCCTATTTAAAGTGAATGTGGTAGTCTCTAAAGCATAACCCCAAAATGATAGCGGTAGATGGTAAGAGACATCATAGATCGCACCGTATCCAATAGAGTGCGATTATGGTGTTCGGATACACCATTACGCTGAGGTGTTCCAGGCGGTGTGAGTTGTGAAACAATTCCACATTTCCTTAAGTGCATGCCAAACTCGTGACTAGAGTATTCTCCTCCACGATCTGATTGGAAGAACTTTATTTTCCTGTCATGTTGATTCTCTACCTCGCTCTGAAATTCCTTGAACTTTTCAAAGGTCTCAGACTTTTGTTTCATTAAGTAGACATACCCATATCTACCTAAGTCATCAGTGAGGGTGAGAACATAACGATAGCCACCGCGAGCCTCAACGCTCATTGGACCGCACACATCAGTATGTATGATTTCCAACAAGTTGGTTGCTCGCTCCATTGTTCTGGAGAACAGAGTCTTGGTCATTTTGCCCATGAGGCATGGTTCGCACGTGTCAAATGATTCATAATCAAGAGACTCCAAAAGTACATCTACATGGAGTTTCTTCATGCCTTTGACACCAATGTGACCAAGGCGGCAGTGCCACAAGTATATGGGACTATCATTATCAACCTTACATCTTTTGACATTCACACTATGAATATCTGTAACATCACGTTCGAGATCCAATAGAACTAAACCATTGACTAGCGGGGCATGACCATAAAACATATCTCTCATATAAATAGAACAACCATTATTCTCAGATTTAAATGAGTAACCATCCCCGATTAAATGAGATCTAGATACAATGTTCATGCTCAAAGTTGGCACTAAATAACAATTATTGAGTTTTAAAACTAATCACGAAGGTACATGTAGAGGTAGCGTGCCAACGGCGATCACATCGACCTTGGAACCATTCCCGACGCGCATCATCACCTCATCCTTCGCCAGTCTCCGCTTATTCCGCAGCTCCTGTTTTGAGTTACAAATATGAGCAACCGCACCGGTGTCAAATACCCAGGAGCTACTACGAGCATTGGTAAGGTACACATCAGTAACATGTATATCATATACATCTTTGGCATTGTTGGCCTTCTTATTTGCTAAGTACTTGGGGCAATTCCGTTTCCTGTGACCATTTCCCTTACAATAAAAGCACTGAGTCTTAGGCTTGGGTCCATTCTTTGGCTTTACTGGTAACTGACTTACTGAGGGCGGCAACTCCCTTGTTGTCCTTCTTGAAGTTCTTCTTACCCTTGCCTTTCTTGAAGCTAGTGGTCTTATTCACCATCAACACTTGATGTTCCTTTATGATCTCCACCTCCGCTGATTTCAGCATTGAATATAACTCAGGAATGGACTTCTCCATCCCTTGCATATTGTAGTTCATCACAGAACTCTTGTAGCTAGGTGGAAGTGACTGGAGGATCCTGTCAATGACCGAGTCATCTGGAAGATTAACTCCCAGCTGAGACAAGCGATTGTGCAACCCAGACATTTTGAGTATATGCTCGCTGACAGATCTGTTTTCCTCCATCTTACAACTATAGAACTTGTCGGAGACTTCATATCTCTCGACCCGGGCATGAGCTTGGAAAACCATTTTCAGCTCCTGGAATATCTCATATGCTCCGTGTTGCTTAAAATGCTTTTTGAGCCCCGGTTCTAAGCTGTAAATCATGTCGCACTGAACCAGGGAGTAATCATCACTATGCGACTGCCAGGCATTCATAACGTCTTGAGTTGCTGGGAAAATGGGTGCGTCACCTAGCGGTGCTTGAAGGACATAAGCTTTCTTGGTAGCTATGAGGATGATCCTCAAGTTAAGGACCGAGTCCGTATAGTTGCTACCATCGTCTTCCAGCTTGGTTTTCTCTAGGAACGCGTTGAAGTTGAGGGCAACGTGAGCGTGTGCCATTTGATCTACAAGACATATTGTAAAGATATTTTTAAACTAAGTTCATGATAATTAAGTTCATCTAATCAAATTATTTAATGAACTCTCACTCAGATAGACATCCCTCTAGTCATCTAAGTGATACATGATCCGAATCGACTAGGCCGTGTCCGATCATCACGTGAGACGGACTAGTCATCAATGGTGAACATCTCCATGTTGATCGCATCTACTATACGACTCATGTTTGACCTTTCGGTCTCTTGTGTTTCGAGGCCATGTCTGTACATGCTAGGCTCGTCAAGTCAACCTAAGTGTTCCGCATGTGTAAATCTGGCTTATACCCGTTGTATGTGAACGTTAGAATCTATCACACCCGATCATCACGTGGTGCTTCGAAACAACGAACCTTCGCAACGGTGCACAGTTGGGGGGAACACATCTCTTGAAACTTTAGTGAGGGATCATATTATTTATGATACCATCGTTCTAAGCAAATAAGATGTAAACATGACAAACATCACATGCAAATCATAAAGTGACATGATATGGCCAATATCATCTTGCGCTTGTGATCTCCATCTTCGAGGCGCGACATGATCACCATCGTCACCAGCATGACACCATGATCTCCATCATCATGTCTTCATGAAGTTGTCTCACCAACTATTACTTCTACTACTATGGCTAACGGTTAGCAATAAAGTAAAGTAATTACATGGCGTTTATATTGACTCGCAGTTCATACAATAAATTAAGACAACTCCTATGGCTCCTGCCGGTTGTCATACTCATCGACATGCAAGTCATGATTCCTATTACAAGAACATGATCAATCTCATACATCACATATATAATTCATCGCATCCTTTTGGCCATATCACATCACATAGCATACCCTGCAAAAACAAGTTAGACATCCTCTAATTGTTGTTGCATGTGTTTACGTGGCTGCTATGGGTTTCTAGCAAGAACGTTTCTTACCTATGCAAAAGCCACAATGGTGATATACCAATTGCTATTTACCCTTTATAAGGACCCTCTTCATCGAATCCAATCCGACTAAAGTGGGAGAGACACACACCCGCTAGCCACCTTATGCAACAAGTGCATGTCAGTCGGTGGAACCTGTCTCACGTAAGTACGTGTAAGGTCGATCTAGGCCGCTTCATCCCACAATGCCACCGAATCAAGATAAGACTAGTAATGGTAAGCAAATTGACCAAGTCATCGCCCACAACTACTTTGTGTTCTACTCGTGCATAGAATCTACGCATAGACCTAGCTCATGATGCCACTGTTGGGGACGGTAGTAATAATTCAAAATTTTCCTACGTGTCACCAACTTCAATCTAGGAGATACTAGCAACGAGAGACAGGGAGTGCATCTTCATACCCTTGAAGATCGCTAAGCAGAAGCATTACAAGAACGCGGTTCATGGAGTCGTACTCACGGCGATTCAAATAGAAGAAGACCCGATCCAAGCGCCGAAGAATGGTGCCTTCGCATTCAACACACGTACAGCCCGGGGACGTATCCTCCTTCTTGATCCAACAACGGGAGAGGAGAAGTGGAGGGAGAACTTCGACAACACGACGGCATAGTGGTGGAGCTCGTGGTTCTCCGGCAGGGCTTCGCCAAGCACTACGGATGAGGAGGAGGTGTTGGAGGGGGGAAGGGTTGCGCCAGGGGAAGGGCGCGGCTGCCCTCCCACCCCCCACTATTTATAGGGGGAAGGGAAGAGCAGGCCGGCCCCCTACATGCATCTAGATGGGGGGCGGCGGCCAGGAGGGGGAAACTTGCCCCCCAAGCAGGTGGGAGGCGCCCCTCCCCCTAGGGTTTCCAACCCTAGGCGCCTTGGGCCCTTGGGGTCGCACCAGCCCACTAGGGGGCTGGTTCCCTCCCATATTCAGCCCATTAAGTCCTCCTTGGCAGGTGGCCCCACCCGGTGGACCCCTAGACACCTTTTGGTGGTCCCAGTACAATACTGATAACCCCTGAAACCATTCCAGCGACTGAAACTGGACTTCCCATATATAAATCTTCACCTGTGGACCATTCCAAAACTCCTCGTGACGTTCGACATCTCACCCGAGACTCCGAACAACCATCGGTAACCACATACAATTTCCCATAACAACTCTAGCGTCACCGAACCTTAAGTGTGTAGACCCTACGGGTTTGGGAACCATGCAGACATGACCGAGACATCTCTCTGGCCAATAACCAATATCGGGATCTGGATACCCATGTTTGCTCCCACATGTTCCACGATGATCTCATCGGATGAACCACGATGTCGGGGATTCAATCAATCCCGTATACAATTCCCTTTGTCCATTGGTATGTTACTTGCCCGAGATTCGATCGTGTGTATGCCCATACCTCGTTCAATCTCATTATCAGCAAGTCTCTTTACTCGTTCTGTAATGCATGATCCCATGGCTAACTCCTTAGTCACATTGAGCTCGTTATGATGATGCATTACTGAGTGGGCCCAGAGATACCTCTTCGTCATACGGAGTGACAAATCCCAGTCTCGATTTGTACCAACCCAACAGACACTTCGGAGATACATGTAGTGCACGTTTATAGCCACCCAGTTACGTTGTGACATTTGATACACCCAAAGCATTCCTACGGTATTCGGGAGTTGCACAATCTCATGGTCTAAGGAAATGATACTTGACATTAGAAAAGCTCTAGAAAACGAACTACACGATCTTCTGCTATACTTAGGATTCGGTCTTGTCCATCACATCATTCTCCTAATGATGTGATCCCATTATCAATGACATCCAATGTCCATGGTCAGGAAACCACAACCATCCATTGATCAACGAATTAGTCAACTAGAGGCTCACTAGGGACATGTTGTGGTCTATTTATTCACACATGTATTACGGTTTCCGGTTAATACAATTATAGCATGAACAATAGACAATTATCATGAACAAGGAAATATAATAATAACTATTTTATTATTGCCTCTAGTGTATATTTCCAACATTTTCATATATTCCGAAATAATTATCCGTGAAGTTTCAGCTTATTTGGACTTGTGCAGGATAGGTAACTCTGACATAGCTATTTCAGGTCCAGAATTTGTTGGGGAACGTAGTATTTCAAAAAAAATCCTACGATCACGCAAGATCTATCTAGGAGAAGCATAGCAACGAATGGGGAGAGTGTGTCCACGTACCCTCGTAGACCAAAAGCAGAAGTTTTTAGTAACGCAGTTGATGTAGTCGAACTTCTTCGCGATCCAACTGATCTAAGCACCGAACGTACGGCACCTCCGTGTTCAGCACACGTTCAGCTCGATGATGTCCCTTGATCTCTTGATCCAGTTGAGGACGAGGGAGAGTTGCGTCAGCACGATGGCGTGGTAACGGTGATGATGAAGTTATCGGCGCAGGGCTTCGCCTAAGCACTACGATGATATGACCGAGGTGTGTAACTATGGAGGGGGGCACCGCACACGGCTAAGAGAAGACTTGGTGTGCCTTTGGGGTGCCTCCTCCCACGTATATAAAGGGGGGAGGAGAGGTGGCCGGCCCAAGTGGGACGCGCCATGGGGGGGAGTCCTACTTGGACTCCTGGTCCAAGTAGGATTCACCCCCCCCCTTCCTATTCCCACTAGGAGGAGGGAAGGAGGAGAAGGAGAGAAGGAAAGGGGGCCCGGCCCCCCAACCCTAGTCCAATTCGGATTGGGCTTGGGGGGCGCACGCCGCCACCTGGCCGTTGCCTCCTCTCTCCACTAGGGCCCATGAAGCGCCATTAACTCCCCGGGGGGTTCTGGTAACCCCCGGTACTCCGGAAAATGCCCGAACCTATCTGAAACCATTCCGGTGTCCAACTAACCTTCCAATATATCGATCTTTATGTCTCGACCATTTCGAGACTCCTCGTCATGTCCGTGATCTCATCCGAGCCTCCGAATAAACTTCGGTTCATCAAAACACATAACTCATAATACAAATCGTCATCAAACGTTAAGCGTGCGGACCCTACGGGTTCAAGAGCTATGTAGACATGACCGAGACACATCTCCGGTCAATAACCAATAGCGGAACCTGGATGCTCATATTGGCTCCTACATATTCTACGAAGATCTTTATCGGTCAAACCGCATAACAACATACGTTGTTCCCTTTGTCATCGATATGTTACTTGCCCGAGATTCGATCATCGGTATCATCATACCTAGTTCAATCTCGTTTCCGGCAAGTCTCTTTACTCGTTCGGTAATGCATCATCCCGCAACTAACTCATTAGTCATATTGCTTGCAAGGCTTATTGTGATGAGCATTACTGAGAGTGCCCAGAGATACCTCTTCGAAACACGGAGTGACAAATCCTAATCTCGATCTATGCCAACTCAACAAACACCATCGTAGACACCTGTAGAGCATCTTTATAATCACCTATTTACGTTTTGACGTTTGATAGCACACAAGGTGTTCCTCTGGTATTCGGGAGTTGCATAATCTCATAGTCAAAGGAACATGTATAAGTCATGAATAAAGCAATAGCAATAAACTAAACTATCATATATGTAAGCTAACGGATGGGTCTTGTCCATCACATCATTCCCTAATGATGTGATCCCGTTCATCAAATGACAACACATGTCTATGGTCAGGAAACTTAACCATCTTTGATTAACGAGCTAGTCTAGTAGAGGCATACTAGGAACACTCTGTTTGTCTATGTATCCACACATGTATTAAGTTTCCGGTTAATACAATTCTAGCATGAATAATAAACATTTATCATGATATAAGGAAATATAAATAAGAACTTTATTATTGCCTCTAGGGCATATTTCCTTCAGTCTCCCACTTGCACTATAGTTAGTAATCTAGATTACATAGTAACTAGCGGTGTGACCCGCACGTTTGCGCGGCTAGATTTAATAATAAACAAATATATGTTATTTTTATATCTTAATCGCATATTGTATGTTGCTTGACCATTGATGTAAGCCCAGTATTTATCGATGTATATTATCCGTAATCTCCAAAACATTCTATCTTATATAGTCATTATTTTTTGTTTTTCATGTCTATGTTAAATTTTCTTATATTTTTTTATTTTAAGTAAAATTAGTTACAACCATGTATTTTTAAACAATGTATATTACTCATATTTTGATGGACTGTTTTATGTGGATCATCTCTCATGCACTCATTTATTTTGCCAGTTTATACTCTGTTGAATCCTGACATATTTCGTTCACACTTCTTACCATAGCTTTTTTTGGCGAAATTCTTCCTACCATAGCTTATTCTGTATAATAGTACGACCATGTTGTTTTAATAGAACATAAAATTTTAGTGCAACTTAGATGACAAATTTTGATCTACATAGTCCAGATCGATAATAATCATAAGTCATGATGGGTTTACGTTACATCCAATGCAATTCCATTTGTTAATTTTTTTAAAAGGTCTACATCTATTTTTTAGATTTAATTCAGTTTATAAATTATAAATTGCTTTTTCTTATATAGATATTCTCATATTCTTAACTCCTTCTATAGTACTCCATTCGTCCCGAAATAAGTGTCTCAACCTTAGTACAACTTTTTACTAAAGTTAGTACAAAGTTGAGACGCTTATTTTGAGAGGGAAGGAGTACTTAATAGGAGAACCTTCTTTGGGAAATTTCCATGCGGACATGCACGCACAAGCATTAAAAAACAGTAAGGACCTCCTAAAAATAGAAGACTTAAACATGTGTAGAAAAAGATACGTGCAAGTGCTGATTCAGTTCAGATATTATGTTTTGTCCAGAGATCACCAAGTTCTGTATATTGTATGATTTCATTTGTTTTTGCGAAACATCATTGAATGCTTTCATGTGATCCTTCTCAGGACTAATACTTAATTTAAAACTGAAGCATTTGAGTGTCATACTTATTTCCATTGATTTTTATAATCTCAATGACTGTAAATAGAGCATGCACCATGATTTATTACATTAAAATATTCACATGTACATCGTTCTTCTTTGAATGTAGACGCTAGTCGCGTCCGGCTTTAAATTAATAAAGCCACAAAGGCAGCATCCAAGGTTTGCACAACACACACAACACAAAACAGTCTCAACAGGCTACATCAGCCACGCACAACACAACGAATAGAACTGTAAACGGGGGACCCGACCCACTGTAGCTCACAGACTAGACCCCAAAAGGGAACATAGGACGCTTCAATTCGCTTGCCGCAGACTTGGGATACATGTAGTGATCTGCTCCATAGTGCTCTTCATAAGGTCGGCATCACATTGCTTCCCCAGCGGTGCCCAGCTCTGTAAAAATAAATGGCATTTGAAAATAACATCAGTCGGATTAGACGGAAACTTGTGTTCCGTAGTCATTTTGTTACGCACAGTCCAAAGGGACCAAAGCAATGCTCCCACGCGAATCCACACAATCCTGGCTTTGGCACCCCTCTGCGCCTGTAAAATAGCTAACAACTCGGTCCCAGTTCGAGGATTCCAATTCTATTGGAAAACCTGTCGCACCGCGCTCCAGGCAAAGCGAGCCAGTGCGCATTGGAACATGGCGTGGTTTGCATCCTCCAGCGACTCACATACCACACACGTCCCGTCCGAGGGGCTGTTGCGTTTAGCCACGTTAACGGCCGTCGGTAACCTATTGCAGAATAATTGCCACAGAAAAATCTTAATCTTTAGCGGCACCCTAGCCTTCCAAAGGTTCCTGGCAATATCTAAAGTAGGACCCACCGTCAGCCTATTGTATGGGGACTTCACCGTGAATTTACGAGACGCCGACAAGTCCCAAGAGACAACATCCTCATCCAGATTCATAGTAATGTGTCCCACTCGCGCCTGAAGCAAGTCCCAACTTGCTACTTCCACCGCGTTCAATTGTCTCAGAAAGTGAATTGCAGGCGGCGTCGAGCGTAAAGCCTGGCCCACCAGAATTTGCGTGTCCGCCGTCAGCTGGTATAACAGCGGAAATTCCTGCCACAGCGGTCTGTCGCCCAACCAACGGTCTAACCAGAACCTAGTCGATCTGCCGTTATTCACCTTGAATCTCGCCCCTAACGAGAAGGCCGGCCTAACCGCCTGGAGCCCATTCCAAAACGGCGAGCCCGCAGCCTTGGCAGTAAATACATTTCCGTCCGGGAAGTATTTTGCCCGCAGGAGGTCCGCCCATAGACCCCCTTCCTTAGAAGCTAACTTCCACCACCATTTGGTCAGCAAAGCCACATTCATAAGTTTGGAATTAGTGATCCCTAACCCACCATACTTCTTAGGGCGACACACCGCCGCCCATTTTAGCATATGATATTTCTTTTTAAGTCCTGCTCCCTCCCAAAAGAATTTGGAGCGCGGCGTATCTAACTTCCCATGCACCCCATCTGCCAACAAGAACATACCCATCGTAAACAGAGGGAGGGATGACAGACTCGAATTGGTGAGAATCAATCGAGCCGCCAAAGACAAAAAACGTCCCCGCCAAGGACTAACCGTATTGGCGACTTTACCATACAACGGTTCCCATTCAGAGATGGCAAGCTTTTTATGCGAGATCGGTAGCCCCAGATACTTAATTGGAAAACTCCCTAGTTTACAATTAAGGAGGTTAGCTATCCTGACGCACTCGTGATGGTCCATACCCATTATAATCACCTCACTTTTGAGGAAATTAATCTTAAGCCTCGATAGCATTTCAAATGCAAGGAGGAGCAGCTTGATAGTAGCAATGTTGTGTTCATCAGGATGGAACAACAACATCGTATCATCAGCGTATTGCAGATGCGTAACCCCCCCTGGAATGAGGTGTGACACTACGCCTTTCACATGACCCGCCCCTCGAGCCCTTGCCACCATTGCAGCAAGCGCGTCTGCCACAAAATTAAAAATCAAAGGGGAGCTAGGGTCTCCCTGCCGGAGACCCCTTTTGTTTCGGAAGAATTTGCCCATCTCCCCATTGATCGACACCGCTGTTTGCCCACAGCTAACCATGTACATCGTTCTTCTACTGGCCTTTAAAGCTCATGCATCAAAACTAATGTCCATATCAATTAGTTGTGTTCGGCTGGCCGAAGAACTGGATGATTTTTTGCCTGCGTATATGATACTGACACACATACCTTTTGTTTCGCAAAAAATATACCTTTTTTTAGCAATACATATGTGATATAGCACATATTTTTGAGTCGTGACAATGCTAATATTTGAACATGTTATTGTTGTGCATAACTTTTAGATCATGTAATCTCAACCGTTATTCTCTAAATCGACGAAGTATTTATTTTTAGCCTATGTGGATAAATGTGGCGGCTAGAGTAGTTTTTGTTATTTTTTATATTTAGGATAGTTGATGTCTTCCGTTTGAATTTATGGTTTTGAACATATAGTATACATAATTTCATAATATATTTTTTCGCGCTTTATTTATTTTTACAGCCACAAGATTCATATGCATTTTCCAATTTCTCTATCTACTCTAATTTTAGTTTTGCCTGACATTTTGTGTTTTGTTTTTATCGCATTAAATGACCTTCGTTTTGAATCATTTATAGTAATTTGAGAAATATTAAAAGTTTTTAAATTTCCAGCATGAATTTTGAGAAATCATTTATCGCATTAAATGACCCAAGACTTGAAAGCGTAAGAAAGAAAATACTTGAGGTAAGATTACAGCAGGGAGAAAAGAGACCGGTCTCCCATCGCACAAAGAGAGACACGTAATCTTACGGAATGCATGCTTGTAAGTTACGTCATGTCCATGAAACGTGCACCAAAATCATGCTATAAAAAGAAAAGATAGTGTTGTAATCTTACGGCAATGAATGGGGAGGTGTTCATAATTTTCTTTGTATGATAAGAAGCCTGCATTCCTATGTTGTATTTTCTCTTAAGTAATTTTATGACCCGTATAAAATACTCCCTCCGTCCGGAAATACTTGTCATAGAAATGACTAAAAATGGATGTATCTGACATTAAAGTAAGTCTAGATACGTCCATTCCTCCAACGAGTATTTCCGGACGGAGGGAGTAGCATACATGAGGCATTTGGACGTCCATGGCGCGAGAAAAATCTGTACAGGAGGCATTTGGACAACCATGACGTAAGAAAAATCTGTAGCCAACGTACAGATTATTGGAACCTCTCTAAAAGGTGATAATCAGGCCCGCGAGAGGCATTAATGTGCAGAATCTGAGGGCGAAGACAAGAACTAACCTGGTGGCCTTTAAATCATACTGCATGGAATAACAACGACATGGCCCAAGAATAACAAAGCCAAATAAATATATTCCATGTAGAAAAAGAACTGATGATTCCACAAAATATCTCACGTAATAAAAATCATCCATACGAGTACAAATGAAATTCCTTTGGAGAAACTAAATGCCACTTGGCACTCGGCAACCAGCAGCAGGAAAAATCACAAATCATTACTACAGAACTGAATACTACTGGGCTAATTACATCAAGATGCAAAGAGATTTGGAGGCGCAACTTCAGTGCCATTGTACAGGTTTGAGCTTGGTGTTGAAACTACATAATCTGCGGGGGGGGGGGGCAAAGATTTCTCATCAATTTCATCTGTCCAACAATCTCTCCAGCGACTGGAACATTCATATCCATGGGTTGGAAGCAACATCGTATCCTATTAATAGATCTGAAGCCTCTATGTTCACTTTTCTTCTCGCCAATCCTGAATTTTGCTACTGTAAAGGAAGGTCCCAAAATTTGAATCTAACATCACTTGCACCCGCCAAACAATAAAATAAGAAGACATGTTCCAGAAATCCACATCAGTTTGAAATAAAATACAGTACATTCTATCCCTTGTATATTAGCAGTCATCCACTTGAATAGACACCAGAAAAAACATACTCCGCTGTCAGAAGCATACCAACAAACAGGTAGAGGCCGCCAAGGCGCCAACATGCAAGAACATATAACATTCGTGGATTATGTGAATGAAGCAGTAAACCAAACAGAGCAAAAATTAATATAAATATGCAAATGGTCAAAATGAGCAGATTATACAAGAACAAAGGAAACCTTAAACTTCTGATTTCCTCTTCGTATACTAATAAAAAATCTGTAAGATTATGAGCTAAAAGCTTGACATGATAATTTAAACTCATAACCAAATTTGTACACAACATTTTCTTTTTCAAGGAACATAAGAAAAGGAATCATACAGACTAGTCTGTAGCTGGGAATTTCAATCAGTAATGGAGATGCATGCCATCAGTCTATATCTAGTCTAGATTAAAACAAGCTAGTAGTCAAAATAAACCATCACAGGAAGCCAGAAGTCACTAAAGATTGTTTTTTGTGGACAAAACCTACTCTTTTCGGTCACCTAAATCTACAGTTTCATTTATTGAGAAATCAAACCTTTTTTTTTTGAACCATCAAAGACAGTAGGAAAGATTCGTACAATCCTACTGACATGTATTAACTCATGAATCACAATTTACAATTAAATGCGGGAGTCTCACCCTATTCCTTCTCTCCCCATGACTGAGGAAAAGGTTATAGAGTAACCGCAAAGAGAAGGAGCTCTAAACTAGAGAGTTTACAAAAGAGTTTATAAATGGCCCTAGGGTAGGTTTGGTTGTGTGAAATGGTACTAATACTCCCCCCCTCCCCCTCTCAATCATGCACTGTATCAAGCTTTTTAAGACATTACGTGTGTGGTATATGACAATGCTGAACACTCTTCCTCCCGCAAACAATGGAGGATGGAAACAATAGCATTTTCTTATTATAAGGAGATGGGCGCAAAGTAATATGAATGTACAACCATAATAATAAACTATGAATTGATATCTACATGTCTAGTAAAGTTAAATTAGAAATGACACTATTTATGAACAAAAACAAGAAAAAACTCTGACTAAGCACATACAAGTGGGGAAAAGAAAATATGACAGTCTGAGTACTAAGCTTGTCGGAGAGCTATGCCCAAAACGCCATACATTCGGGGACGAGATCAAAATAGTATACAAAATGCTTCAGCTCTGCATTTGGGGACGTAATCCATCCAAATTCAGGAAACTATATTTCTTACAGAATCTAACTTAATTCAAGCAGATATTACAGTTATTTCCCACTCCTGAAAATCAAAACTGAACTCTGGGATCAGAATTCATGTTATCTAAATATTACAGTTTGGACAGGACAATTGTAGAACCTTCAGCCAATTTTTTTTTCCTTCGGTTGTAGAGCTATCACTGTATATTTTGGAGGCAATGCTATCCCTGTACTAACGAGAGCAAACTCGAAAACAGAAGAGCGCTACTGAATCCCCAATTTGCTGGAACTACCAAAGGCACTAGTTCTGAACGCCAATTAAATAGCTGCATAGTCCAGCCAGCTACACTAGGAGCTACAGAGTAGCCGGCAGGTAGCCTCGTAAGCTAATTTTGTGGCGCACATGAACATCTCCTGAAGCGGCTGATGCAATCAAATTTGGGACTATTAAAATGAAGAGGAATCGAGCCACACTCCTAACCAATCCGAATACCATTGGCTCTTGTTTTTCTTCAGGCCACCATCAAACAGGCCATAGATGAGGTGCTCTGTTTGATGGTTCAATAAATGACTCTATCTATGAACAAAACCAATAAGATATCTGACTAAGCACATACAAACTACGCAAAAGAAATTATGACAGCCCGAGTACTAAGCTTGTACGATAGCTATGCCCAAAACAAATATATTTGGGGACGAGACCGAAATAAAATACATAATGTTTCAGCTCTGCACTTGGGGACACAATCCATCCAAGTTTAGCTAACAAATTTTCTTACTGAATCTAACTTAATTCAAGCAGATACTTGGCATGGGAGAGTAAACTACACATACATGACAGAGAGGGGGCGATACTGAAGAACTCCGATGGTGAACACATAGTTGCTGACCGTTGTCGTGGGAGTAGATGCAGCCCGCATCAAACAGAATGCCAACCACCACCGTACCCTAACAATGATTGCCAGTGATGTTAAAATATTATACAAGAACAGAAGTTCTATATGAAAACAGTAAATAAACACATAATTCGAGCAGATATATTGGATGGGAGAATAAGAAACATACTCATAAATTGATGGAGAGGGGGCGATACTGATTGTATTACTATGGTCATAGCAAGTGATAAGTAAAAGTGCACTAGAATTTCCTTTTTGAAGTTATTACTTCATACAATTTCTTATTTATCCAGTAATCTATGTGGAGACTGTTCGAGCTAACTCAGCATTTCCTTAATCCAATTATAGATGACCTGGTAGCCCTTCATAAATTTTCATGTTGTGAAGAAAGCTTCAAGTAGCTAATTCAATATTTACGCAGAGACATCAGGCTAGCTGAAACCAAAACAAAGTGAACACGGTGATGGTCATAAGACTACTTGATTATTATTTTTCTCCACGCCTTAAATCCGAACTGAACTCTTAGATCACGATTCATGTCATCTAAATATTACAGTTTGAACAGGACAATGATGGAACTTTGAGCAAACAATTGTTTTTCATTGGTTTGTAAAGTTATCACTATATATTTTGGAGGCAAAGCTATCCCTGTACTAAGGAGAGCAAACTCGAATACAGAAAAACACCCGTAAGCTTTATACTGAATCCCTGATTTGTTGGAACAACGAAAGACAATAGTTCCGAATTCCAATTAGATAGCTGCATAGTACAGCCTGCTACACTAGGAGCTAGGGAGTATGCCTACTCGTACTATCTTAAGATCAAGCTAATTTTGTGGCGCACCATGGCCATCTCCTGAAGCGGCTGATGCAAACCAAAATTTGGGACTAATAAACCGAAGAGCATTCGAACAACACTCCTAACAATTCGGAATACCAATGGTTCTGGTTTTGCTTCAGGGTTCAGGCTACCATCAAACAGAGCACCTCATATACCGCATGTTTGGCAAATGATGGGGAGAGCAATAGGAGATTAAAGGAGGGATTTAGAAGGGCCCCCTACGTCTGTGTACCCCCGCCTCAGCAGCCTGATATTTAATCAACAACCCAACCTGAACTTGAGTGAGAAAACATTCTCCTAGATCCTGAATATACAGTAGATGTTTCCTTACCTGGGAACAACCTTATACAAGAAAGCACAGCCAAAGCATGAACCTAGCAAGTAAGTAAATATCTAAGGTAGTCAGATATGATTGCAATTCTTTATCGCTTCACTGATGAGGCTTGGTGCACACTTCTCTTCCTATATAATATGCTAATTAATCTAAATGGCAGTAGCAAAGTGACTAATAAGAAGATACAGAGAAGCATCGAGAGAGAGAGAACCTGGGGACTGCTTTGGGTGGCAGCTATGCGACAGAGGCCATGGAACCTGTATTGCTGCTGCTACCTTGCATCTTAGATGGAGGAGGGCAATGGTCAGCTCGCTGGAGAGTTCACAGAGACGGCCTCGGCTTTGTCCGGGCCCCGGAGCAGTTGTGACGGAGGGGTCGCAAGCCTTGCTCCCATCAGAACCCCTCCTTCTGCCGCCGTGCGCGACGAAGAGAAGAGGAGCGTGGAGTGGAGGCAGGGGCCGCCGCCGCCGTGGCGATGAGAGTCCAGCGGCAAAAATAGGAGAGCGCGGGTGCGGGTTATGGAGAAGGAGGTCGGGCCATGGTCCTCGTCCATCGCCACGGGCAAGGAAGGGAGAGGGGGATGGAGGCGGGTCGCCACACTGTCGCCGCCGAAGAGGCCGCCATCCACCGTGAAGCCTCTTGCAGCACCGGCCGCTCGACTCGGTGCTGCCTCCGGCAAACGGGGCACCACCAGTGCCACACGCATCCGTGTCCAGCAGCAGCTGCCGGCAGCTCGCCGTCGAAACCTCCCGCCGCTCGCCTCCGGAAAACTGCTCGCCGCTTAGATCCAAAATGCCGGGTTATCCATTCTTCCATTATTATTTTTTACTTTTGATCAACGGAAAGAGTGGGTTAACCGTCGCCTTGAAAAAAAAAAAAGCTTGACCGGACAGCGGTGCAGCTTGAGCCATGTAGAGCGATTGCGATGGAGCCAGGGTCATGGTTGGGTGCGGCCGTTCGACCCGGGTGAGAAATAAGTAATTTTTCACCATGTGTTACTAATAGACTTATATATAGGGAAAATGCATCCTACTATCGGTGTAGCTACACCTATTTTCCATATACTACTATATGGTACTCCCTCCGTTCCTAAATATAAGTCTTTGTAGAGATTGCACTACAAACTACATACGGATGTATATAGACATATTTTAGAGTGTAGATTCACTCATTTTGCTTCGTATGTAGTCCATAGTGGAATCTCTAAAAAGACTTACATTTAGGAACGGAGGAAGTAGTATATATACTACTTTATCATTTTTAGTATGTTCATATGCTATATATAAATACTCCAAAGCGAGTTATGTGAAAAAATTGCATATGAGCCCATGTTTTTATCATATTTGTGAAAATACGTACACATTTGTATGTAAAAAGAAATATGCTAAAAATATACTACATACTACCTAAAAAATACTCGTATATATACTACCTAAATATTCTTACATACTACATACTATGCATACTTTCACTGCGGTATGGTAGATACTACCTAAAACGTACAAAATAAAAATGGGTGTAACTACACCTGGTAGTAGGAAAAAATTGTCCTAAGGAAAATGCATCCTACTACCGGGTGTAGCTACACCCATTTCCCATATACTACTATGTGGTACTTCCTCCGTTTCTAAATGTAAGTCTTTGTAAAGATTCCACTATGAACCACGTACGGATGTATATAGATGCATATTAAGAGTAGATTCATTCATTTTCTTCCGTATGTAGTCCACCTAGTGGAATATCTACAGAGACTTATATTTAGGAACGGAGGGAGTAGTATATATACTACTTTATCATTTTTGGTATGATTCAAAAATGTTTGTTCATTCTTACTAATCTTGCTGATTATGTAGAGGTGAAAAACCTATAGAATTAGATCATATGATCCTTCGACGAACGATGAGTTTCATCCATATTTTTTACGGGAAGTATAAGTTTCCTCTTTTGAAGAGCACTTTTTCACCGGCAAAAAAGAGACCAGTTTTTCATGCTTTTTGATGTTTGCTAGGATCTTTGTATTCTATACGAAGAATTTAAATAAAATATCTGTACCGAATCTTGCATAGCCGATGTATCATGTGTGTCATGCCCAACGTACTTTTCTGCAATCCCATTATAGTGAAGATGATTACCACCCCCTATTATTATTTTTCTAAGTAAAACAGCCCATAGTCCCAGTCATGTACATAGTGAAAAAAAACTATCTCTCCTTTCGCTATTAGTAAAATAAACAACTCTCCTCTCCTCTCGTATGATCCGCACCAGGCTCCTCATACACATCTACCATTTCTTTTGATTTGCCGCCGGCGAAGGACGGCGTCGCTATGCCCCATCAGGAAACTAATCCTCATGCTATCCCAGATCCACATGTCGCTTCTTTTCTCCTGATTTTTCTACCTTGGTGGTTGCAAATGTGGCTGGATGAGTGCGAGGATCTCGGCGACCTCGCTGCTCAAAATTGTCGTAGCCGGAGGCCCTGGATGCTGGGGCTGCTTAGGCATTGAGGGAGGTCGCAGAGGAAGAAATATCAGCAAGACGTGAGTATTTCTGCGAGTGGCTGTTAGTTGTTGCCCTCCTGCTGTCTGTACTTGTACCAAAATGTAAATGTTATTGGAACCATATAAGTTTTCTTGAAGTTGAATGATGTAGAAATCAGAATAAGATTTTATCTTTCCATTGGTAAACAATTTTTCGTATGAAATCAGGAACCATACCACAACTTTCTGTCTAGAGATAGGCACTTATACTTGTTCTCTGAATTCTGCAGTATAGAATAGAATACAATAAAGCACACATATGATCTGCTTGAATTAAGTCTAACTGAACCTAGCAAGGGGCCTTTGTATCTAATTATTGATTGATAGTAAAAAAAAGTAGTTTTAGATGCACGTTTACTGAGGTAGGTAGCAAAAGAATCAGCTTAATGTGAGAATACATGCGTCTAGCTGCAAGTTAAGTTTTCAAGTTCAGTGATTTACGTGCGGCTAGTTTTCTTCTTCCAATCTCTTCATGTATGTATCGATACACTTGGCCAGTGCGTGGACGCGTTTGTTGCATTCTCAAGGATGTGGAATATTATTTCTTGTACTTTATCCGTAGTAGTGTGGTACTCCATAGTATTTTTAATTAGCTTTTTAGCAAGAAATAAATTTTTCCACGGTCCCTTCTGTCTGAAAAAACACCTTATGAACAGGATTAGTTCATATGCATCAATCATTTTTTTTCTTAAACTGCATAGGCCTTACCTTTTGTGTGTCCACCTTGGTTATTAATTTTGGTATAGGTTTGTTCAGCTGAAGTTGGCTTGTTGAATTTTCTCATGTAACTTTTGGTCACCACATCAAGTAACCGCGAAACATATTTCAGTTGCCATCAAATTTTTAGTGACATAAGCAATTAATGTGATTAGATAGTGTATTTTCTTCGCGGCGAATTCTAAATGTGCGACCGTTTTTCTTTTGTCAGAATAGCGGTGCCGGGCTAAACTATCTGTATGTACATAGTAGAGAGGTCGTTGATATGCTTACATCCTCTTCTGCTATTAAGTTGCAAAAGCAAGGTATGTTACTATCTAACTGGCCTCGTATAGATTTGACAAAGTATAGTTTGTTGAAATTGTGAAATGAATCCTAATGTGTGAAACTCTGGTCTTGTATTATGTTCCTGTCTATTTGCAGATTTGGCTAAAATAATATGTTTGTAAAGGAAACTATATAAAGAAAGTTATCAATCTGTGTTAGAGTAAGAACATTGCTAACATTCGTACCCTTAATCTAATAAGTATCCTTCTTATCTATGTTGATGTCAAGTACTCTCACTTATCATGGTCGATGCAAATAGGCGGTCGTACTATTTATTTCATAAGCTACTAATCTGCTAATTATGTAGACAACATCCTTGTTCTCCTGGGTTTTGTTCATGTAATTCATCTTCATGTTCAAGCATTGTTTTTTTGGCTTCCGTTTTAATCTAAAAGTGTCTATAAGATTCTTCCAAATAGTATCATGGATTGTTTCACCCTGTACAATCACATATGGTTAGTAACTGTTTCTTGATCTGACTGAAAAAATTCCAATCAAATATACTAATAAACAGACCTTCTCATTGATCAGTATCATATCTAGGCTAGAAAAGTCAGCTAGTTGTACACATTTGTTAATATCTCTATTCATGAAAGTAGTGTATGGTAACAATAGTCTGCATTGTCATGTTAGAAACCCAATATATAATATCCTTTTGTATACAGTATTTCCGGCCATATCTAACACATGGACGCCATGCTTTTGAACCATACATTGTATTGTTTAATCGTTTTTTGGCCCTCATATGCATTTAGTTGAATGACAAAAATTAGAAGATCTCTTTGTATACTATATTCTTTGTGCTATCTTCGCTTGGGCACTCCGTGTCGTCAATCAGCACCTTTAATCCTTCTCTGTTTGTGACTCTTGATAATGCCACATATAGTTGGCCATGGCAGAAGACTTGCTTAGGCAAATATAGACCCACCTTGTTTAGGGATTGACCTTGGCTTTTGTTTATGGTCATTGCAAAACAAACTGATAGAGGATATTGCCTTCTTTTCAGCATGAAGGGCCACTTCGAGTCGCTTGGTGACATAATGATTTTAGGTATGTATACCTTGTCACCGACGTGTGTTCCTGTGATTATTTGTGCCTCAATGTACCTGTTTCCCAGCTGTGTGATAGTCATTCTTGTACCATTGTGTAACGCCCGGATAATCTTGCTACAGTAATCCCACGCTAATCATGGCACGTCATCCCGATTACTGTTGCTATCCTCGCAATAATTCGAAACCGTTCAAATTCAAAATTCAAATTGATGAAAACAATAAAAAATTTCAAAATTTAAAATAAAATTGTTCGGTGGTTGACGAATATTACAAGGGTAATTATAGTGCAACAGGCATATTTTTATAAAATGGCTAAATGGATTAAATGATTTAAACAGAAAGGAAAATAAATTAAAAAAAAAAAGAAACAAGTGAAAAAAAAACAGACACCCCCCCTGCTGGGCCAAGTGGCCCAGCTGGCCTCCGCCGCCCGAACGGGCCGGCCCAACCGGCCAAAGGCCCA
>NC_041381.1:356793690-356802732 GCF_002162155.2 Triticum dicoccoides | reverse complement strand
CCGCGGCTCCTGGTCGCGCCCGCCAGGGCCGTCGCCGTCCGGGGCCTCCCCTGCTCCCCGCCCCCTGCCGCTGTCGAGCGAGGCCGCCGACGCAGCTGGGCCTCGCGCCCTCGCTGCGGTGGCCTCGGGCACGGGTGCCCAGTGCCCAGTCTGGCTCGCACCCGCACCCGCACCCGCACCGCCCTGTGCCCGCTAAGGCCCCCGGGCCACTGACTAGGGGGCCCCGCCCCAGAACGATAAAAAAAGGGGATTTAAAAAAATAATAATAAAATAAATAAAAACAATAAATATAATTAATAAAATTAAAAATGATTTAATAAAATTATTATTTAATTAATTAATTAGGTATTTAATTAAGTTAATTAATCCGGTTTAGTTAAATTAATTAACTAGTTAAGTTTAATTAAACTGTAATTAGATTAACCTAAACCCTAATTAACCTAAATAGAGAATGACAGGTGGGTCCCACTGGACCCACATGTCAGGTTGACCAAGTCAACCCTATTGATTGCTGATGTCAGCATGACATCATGCTGACGTCATAATTCCATTTTTCGAATTAAATAATTAATTGATTAAATTCCAGAAATTAATAAAATCTTTAAAAAATCATATCTTTTAATCCGTAACTCGGATTAAAATATTTTCAACATGAAAATTGCTCAGAACGACGGGACGAATTCGGATACGCAGTCCGTTCGTCCGCCACACCCCCCTAACCTATCGAACCCGCAACTTTCTCCCTCCGGCTCCTCTGCCCGAAAACACGAAACACCGGGAATACTTTCCCGGATGATTCCCCCCTTAACCAGTACCACCTCATACCACGTTAGGGCACGCCTAGCATCGCTTCTTGACATGTCATGCATCGATATGCATCTGTTTACTTGGTATTCATTGTTTCTTCCCCCTCTTCTCTCCGGTAGACTACGAGACCGACGCTGCTGCTGCCCAGTTCGACTACGGAGTTGACGACCCCTCTCTCTTGCCAGAGCAACCAGGCAAGCCCCCCCCTTGATCACCAGATATCGCCTATTCTACTCTATACTGCTTGCATTAGAGTAGTGTAGCATGTTACTGCTTTCCGTTGATCCTATTCTGATGCATAGCCTGACATTGTTGCTACACCTGTTGATACCTTACCTGCAATCCTAAATGCTTAGTATAGGATGCTAGTTTATCATCATTGGCCCTACATTCTTGTCAGTCTGCCTTGCTATACTATTGGGCCGGGATCACTCGGAGGTGATCACGGGTATATACTATACTATACATACATACTATACAGATGGTGACTAAAGTCGGGTCAGCTCGAAGAGTACCCGCGAGTGATTCACGGATTGGGGGCTGAAAGGACCTTTGTCCCGACGGCCCTCTGTGTGGATCTTTGTGGCGGAGCGACAGGGCAGGTTGAGACCGCCTAGGAGACAGGTGGGCCTGGCCCTGTTCGGCGTTCGCGGATACTTAACACGCTTAACGAGATCTTGGTATTTGATCTGAGTTGGCTACGAGCCTATACGCACTAACCATCTACGCGGGAGTAGTTATGGGTATCCCGACGTCGTGGTATCAGCCGAAGCACTTCAGACGTCAGCGACGGAGCGGCGCGCGCCGAATTGGACTGGAACGCCACTAGGCTAGGTCTGCTTCCGGCCGCCCACGCAACGTGCAGGTGTGCTCAGGGCGATGGGCCCAGACCCCTGCGCGCTTAGGTTTAGACCGGCGTGCTGGCCTCTTTGTTTTGCCTAGGTGGGGCTGCGACATGTTGATCTTCCGAGGCCGGGCATGACCCAGGAAAGTGTGTCCGGCCAAATGGGATCAAGCGTGTTGGGTTATGTGGTGCACCCCTGCAGGGAAGTTAATCTATTCGAATAGCCGTGATCTTCGGTAACAGGACGACTTGGAGTTGTACCTTGACCTTATGACAACTAGAACCGGATACTTAATAAAACACACCCTTCCAAGTGCCAGATACAACCGGTGGTCGCTCTACCTCAGGGTTATGAGGAGGGGATCGCCGGGTAGGATTATGCTATGAGATGCTATTTGGAGATGCTACTTGGAGGACTTCAATCTACCCTCTTCTACATGCTGTAAGACGGTGGCTGCGAGAAGCGTAGTCTTCGACAGGATTAGCTATCCCCCTCTTATTCTGGCATTCTGCAGTTCAGCCCACTGATATGGCCTCCTTACACATATACCCATGCATATGTAGTGTAGTTCCTTGCTTGCGAGTACTTTGGATGAGTACTCACGGTTGCTTTCTCCCCCCTTTTTCCCCTTTCCCTTCTTTCTGGTTGTCGCAACCAGATGCTGGAGTCCAGGAGCCAGACGCCACCGTCGACGACGACCCCTACTACACCGGAGGTGCCTACTACTACGTGCTGCCCGCTGACGACGACCTGGAGTAGTTTAGGAGGATCCCAGGCAGGAGGCCTGCGCCTCCTTCGATCTGTATCCCAGTTTGTGCTAGCCTTCTTAAGGCAAACTTGTTTAACTTATGTCTGTACTCAGATATTGTTGCTTCCGCTGACTCGTCTATGATCGAGCACTTGTATTCGAGCCCTCGAGGCCCCTGGCTTGTATTATGATGCTTGTATGACTTATTTTATTTGTAGAGTTGTGTTGTGATATCTTCCCGTGAGTCCCTGATCTTGATCGTACACATTTGCGTGCATGATTAGTGTACGATTGAATCGGGGGCGTCACAAGTTGGTATCAGAGCCGACTGCCTGTAGGAATCCCCCTTCCACACTCCTTGGCCGAAGTCGAGTCTAGACGTTACAAAAACTTTTACTAACTTGGCTGTGAGCCTTACGGGCCCACGTCGCCATTGGGTGGTACTAGGATCTTTTACTCCTCGACCTTTGTTCTGGGACTCTGAACTCTTTTCTACTCGGGTTAAACGAATTTACTAACTCTAACATTAGGATCCCGTTACCACGTTCACCCCAAAGTTGGATAAGCCATAGATATTTTGCAGGATAGCATTTTGAATAGTGCTCGTGTTGTCATTTGACTCCATTGAAACATTTTTGTTTTCAGATGGAACCCGCGAGGCAGGTCGTGCGCCACACTGCGGCCATTGGTGCCTCAGGATCACCTGCTGTGCTAGCTGATATGATGACCTATCTGGGTTATCGCTGGCACCCTGAGTACACCGTCTACGAGGAGTACCAGGACTTTAACCAGGAGCAGTACCGTGCCATCGTCCACCTCTACTCTCGGGAGTATGAGTCCACTACCGTGCTGCACACCGCTCATGGTGTTGGAGTGACCATCGAGATGGCAGTCCACGATGCGGCTCATGCTGCTCTGACACGTCTTCGTGGAGAGTATCAGGCATTGGACACTTCCCCTTTCAGACACATTCCTATCGCATCTGACGTTGGTGCGGAGGGATACTACACTGCCGCCTACTCCACCGTCACCCGAGAGCCTTTCCACCATCAGCGCCTGGTTCTGCATGCTGATGGGCTGGACCGAGCTAACAGAGCTCTTCGCCACGAGTTGTACACCACTCGTCAGCACCTTTACATGGCTCTGACGCGGTTGCACCCCTTTGTCCGGTCCGGACAGCTGCCGCGTTCTGCGATCTACCCAGCCAGGACCGTGATGCCCCACGGTGTCGGATGGCCAGAGGTGGGAGGCTACTCTCCCGCACTTGGTCCTCTTCTGCCACCTGAGCATCGGGTTCTACACCAGAGTATCCGCGGCCCCCAGGCCACTGACGTGGAGGACTATCCGTTGCCTCACTACCAGCTGTCAGGTTACAGCTACCTTCACAGTACCTCCTGGGGCTGATGTAGTCTTGCTCATTAGTCTTAGATGCACTCGCGAGCCTGCGTGCCGCCTATGATGACTTAATATATGTACTGAACTCTGTGTACTGAACTCTATGTCCGACCCCTTTTGTAAGTTATGCCGACTATCTATGTGGTATCTGTCATGCTCCTTTCATTATGCATGTTTCATCATGAATGACTCTTGTCTAAGCAAATTTCTCAATACTGAACTACCCCTGTTGTATATTAGCAGGATGGTTAGACCAGCTGGTCGTGGTCGTGGTGGCAACTTCCCACCACCGCCTGAGTACATGGCTGGTATGATCCAACAGCTTGAGATGAATCGCCAGTTCATGGAAAACATGATGGCTCAGTTTCCTCGCCCCAATATGAACCAGCATCCAAACACAACAACTCTGCAGGATTTCATACGCCTCAACCCAAGTGTGTACCGCAGCTCAACCCAGCCGCTGGATGCTGATGACTGGCTCCGTGACATCACCTATGAGATGGAGTCTGCTGATGTAGCCCCTGCCAGCTATGTCACTTTTGCTTCCTTCTTCCTGAAGGGACCCGCAGCTCAATGGTGGGACAGCCATAGGCGTACTCTGCCAGTTGGGACAATCATCTCCTGGCCAGACTTTCAGGCTGCCTTCCGTGCCCGCTTCATTCCTCAGGGAGTCATGGACAGGAAGAAGCGTGAGTTCCGCAACCTCACACAGGGCAACAAAACTGTGGAAGCTTATCAGCGGGAGTTTCTGGACTTATCCCGCTATGCTGAAGAAGACATTGCAACTGATGCTCGCAGACAGGAGAAGTTCCGTGAAGGCCTTCAAGCTGACATCAAGCTCACACTTCTAGTGCATGACTTTGCCGATTTCGCCACCTTGGTGAACAAGGCCATCAATGTCGAGACTGGTCTGCAAGAACACCAGAGCTCTCAAAGGCGCAACCGTGACACGGGCTCATCTTCGGGCCCGCCCTCGCAGAAGCGTAAGATATGGATCCCGAACAGCATGTACCGTCCAACTGCACCTGCCCCAAGGCAGTCTTATGCTGCACCTCGTCTGCCGGCTGCTCCAACTAGGCAGCCGAGGCTTCCAGTTCCACCACCCCAAGCTCCTGTTCCTACCCCCGAGAATGGGTTGTGCTTCAGGTGTGGACAACCAGGGCACCGTGCTCGGGAATGCAACCCGAAACAGAATCAACTGGCCCTTCCAGCAACTGGCCGTGGGAACAACCAGGCCCGCAACAACAATGCCAAGTCTTATGGCCGTGTTCATGCCAACCACATTGATCTGAATGAAGCTCAAGACCAGCCTGCTACTGTGATGGGTACACTCCTCGTAAATTCAGTACCAGCATCTGTTTTATTTGATACAGGAGCATCGCATTCATTCATGTCAGAAGATTTTGCATTCATGCATGGCATTAAAAGTGAAGACATGAACGCTTCTCTATTAGTGCACACCCCTGCGGGCCAATGTCGAACCTCCATGATTTGCAACGACGTCCCTGTAGAAATTGAAGGACTGGAATTCCTTGTCTCTCCCATCGTACTGAAGTCCTGTAGCATTGATCTCATTCTGGGAATGGATTGGTTAAAGGCGCATACTGCTTCTATCGTTTGCGCCACCAAGACCGTCCATCTGCTACACCCTTCTGATGAAATAATTAGCTACGATGCTCATCTGGTTCGGAATGCCGAGGCCAGACTTTATGCCTTAAACGCATTGAACGCTGCACCACTTGAGGGCATTGAAAACATTCCCGTCGTGCATGAATTCCTAGACGTCTTTCCTGAAGAACTCCCAGGGATTCCCCCTGCTAGAGCTGTCGAATTCGTCATCGACTTGAAACCAGGCACCACTCCTATAGCCAAGCGACCCTACAAGATGCCGCCGCATGAACTCCTTGAGCTTAAGGAGGAAATCGATAAATCTCTTCGAAGTGGTTTCATTCGCCCAAGTTGCTCTCCTTGGGGAGCACCTTCTCTCTTTGTCAAGAAGAAAGATGGGACAAACCGATTGGTCCAAGACTACCGTCCTATAAATCAAGCTACCATTCAGAATAAGTATCCTCTTCCTCGGATCAATGATCTGTATGATCAATTGGCTGGTTCATCAGTGTTCTCTAAACTCGACTTGAGGTTGGGTTACCACCAGATCCGTGTTCGTGAGGAAGATATCCCCAAGACCGCCTTTGTGACTCGTTATGGTTCATACGAGTACACCGTCATGTCTTTCGGCTTAACCAATGCTCCAGCCATCTTCTCTCGCCTGATGAACTATATATTCATGGATTACCTCGACAAGTTCGTCGTGGTTTATCTGGATGATATTCTGGTATTTTCCAAGAACGAAGAGGAACATGCTGAACATCTTCGCCTCGTGCTGGAAAAGCTACGAGAGCATCAACTTTATGCCAAGTTCTCCAAATGTGAATTCTGGCTTCCCGAAGTAACCTATCTTGGGCATGTCATCTCTAAAGATGGTATTGCCGTTAACCCTGAACGAGTTCAGGCTATTCTCGATTGGACTCCTCCGAAGAACGTTAAGCAAGTCAGAAGTTTTCTCGGTCTCGCCAGCTACTGCCGTCGATTCGTCGAGAACTTCTCCAAGATTGCCAGGCCTCTGACTAACCTATTGCATAAGGGCGTCAAGTTCCAATGGACAGATAAATGTCAGGAAGGTTTCCAGGCACTCAAGGACAAGTTAACTTCTGCCCCAGTACTAGCTCCTCCTGATACTAAGAAGGACTTCGTCATTTACTGTGACGCTTCCCGTCAAGGACTAGGCTGTGTCTTAATGCAAGAGCGCAAAGTGGTTGCTTATGCCTCTCGGCAATTGCGCCCTCACGAAGAGAACTACCCAGTTCACGACCTCGAACTTGCTGCTGTCATTCATGCGCTAAAACAGTGGCGACATTACCTACTCGGTAATCGTTGCGAGATCTTCACTGACCACCAAAGTCTGAAGTATCTGTTTACTCAGCCAGACCTGAACCTCCGTCAGCAGAGATGGATGGAGACTGTTGCAGATTTTGATTTGGGTATTTCCTATACCCCAGGCAAGGCTAATGTAATGGCTGATGCCTTGAGCCGCAAGTCTTACTGCAACCACCTCCAGGTTCACAAAGTTCAGCCCTCACTTGTTGAAGAATTCAGAAAGCTAAACCTCCATATTGTTCCTCCGGGTGCACTTGCTCCCCCTCCTCCGGAGTTCCGCAAGATGAATCTCCGTGTTGTTTCCCAGGGTTCCCTCTATACCCTGGCTGTTGAACCCGATCTCGTGGGCACCATAAAGACAATGCAGGGATTTGACTCTGAAGTCTACAAGATTAAGCAAGACCTCAAAGAAGGAAGTTCCTCATCCTTCACTATTGCTGATGATGGCGCCTTGTACTTCAAAGGCCGCTTAGTGGTGCCGTGTAAGAAGGAAAACCTGAATATGACTCAGGAGGTTATGAAAGAAGCTCATGATACGCCTCTATGTATCCATCCTGGTAGTACGAAGATGTATCAAGACATCCGCCAGAGATTCTGGTGGTCTAACATGAAGCAAGACATTGCTCGTTATGTTGCTGAATGTGACGTTTGCCGTCGTATCAAAGCAGAACATCAAAGGCCTGCTGGAACTCTACAACCTATATCTATTCCTGAATGGAAATGGGACCACGTCGAGATGGACTTCGTTACTGGATTTCCCAAATCGCAAAATGGTAATGATGCTATTCTTGTCGTCATTGACCGACTTTCTAAGGTTGCACATTTTCTGGCGGTCAAAGAAACGATCACTGCTAGTCAGCTTGCAACTCTCTACATGTCCAGAATTGTTTCGCTTCACGGTATTCCACTGGTTATCAGTTCAGACCGTGGCAGTTTATTCACTTCAAGATTCTGGGCAAGTTTCCAAGAAGCTATGGGCACTCATCTGTCTTTCAGCACTGCTTTTCATCCTCAGTCACAAGGGCAAGTTGAACGTATCAACCAAGTTCTCGAAGACATGCTTCGAGCTTGTGTTATTTCCTTCGGCAAGAAATGGGAGGAATCTCTTCCGTATGCTGAGTTCTCTTATAATAATAGCTATCAAGCTAGTCTGAAGATGGCCCCCTTCGAAGTGTTATATGGACGAAAGTGCCGAACCCCTCTGAACTGGTCAGAAACTGGGGAACGTCCACTCTTTGGTCCGGATATTATCCAACATGCCGAAGATCAAGTCCGCATTATTCGCGAAAATCTCAAGACTGCTCAGTCACGCCAAAAGAGTCAGTATGACCGTCATCATAAAGACATGGTCTATCAACCTGGCAAAAATGCCTATCTTCGCGTTACACCAATGAAGGGTGCTCACCGCTTCGGGATCAAGGGCAAGCTAGCTCCCCGCTATATTGGTCCTTTCACTATCCTCGAGAGGCGTGGAAAAGTGGCATATCAATTGGAGCTTCCGCCGAACCTTTCTCAGGTTCACGATGTGTTCCATGTGTCACAACTCCGCCGTTGCTTCAAGGACCCAATCCGAGCTGTGGATCATGAAGTGCTCGAATTGCAACAGGACCTCTCCTATAAAGAGCATCCGGTCCGCATTCTCGACCAAGCTGAACGCCGCACACGTCAGAAGGCGATCAAGTTCTTCAAGGTCCAGTGGTCGAATCACTCTGAAGACGAAGCCACCTGGGAACGCGAGGATCGCCTGCGTGATGAATACCCCGCACTGTTTCCTTCTACCTCCTAAAATCTCGGGACGAGATTTCTTGTAGTGGAGGAGATTTGTAACGCCCGGATAATCTTGCTACAGTAATCCCACGCTAATCATGGCACGTCATCCCGATTACTGTTGCTATCCTCGCAATAATTCGAAACCGTTCAAATTCAAAATTCAAATTGATGAAAACAATAAAAATTTTCAAAACTTAAAATAAAATTGTTCGGTGGTTGACGAATATTACAAGGGTAATTATAGTGCAACAGGCATATTTTTATAAAATGGCTAAATGGATTAAATGATTTAAACAGAAAGGAAAATAAATTAAAAAAAAGAAACAAGTGAAAGAAAAAAAATAAAACAAAAACAACAGACACCCCCCCCTGCTGGGCCAAGTGGCCCAGCTGGCCTCCGCCGCCCGAACGGGCCGGCCCAACCGGCCAAAGGCCCAACCGGCCAACCCCACTCCTCTCCTTATCCCCCCCGCAACCCTAGCCGCCACCCCACTCGTCCACTCCCCCCACTCGCTCCTCCCACGTTCCCCTCTCTCCCTC
>NC_041381.1:356788581-356790630 GCF_002162155.2 Triticum dicoccoides | reverse complement strand
TGTTGATCTTCCGAGGCCGGGCATGACCCAGGAAAGTGTGTCCGGCCAAATGGGATCAAGCGTGTTGGGTTATGTGGTGCACCCCTGCAGGGAAGTTAATCTATTCGAATAGCCGTGATCTTCGGTAACAGGACGACTTGGAGTTGTACCTTGACCTTATGACAACTAGAACCGGATACTTAATAAAACACACCCTTCCAAGTGCCAGATACAACCGGTGGTCGCTCTACCTCAGGGTTATGAGGAGGGGATCGCCGGGTAGGATTATGCTATGAGATGCTATTTGGAGATGCTACTTGGAGGACTTCAATCTACCCTCTTCTACATGCTGTAAGACGGTGGCTGCGAGAAGCGTAGTCTTCGACAGGATTAGCTATCCCCCTCTTATTCTGGCATTCTGCAGTTCAGCCCACTGATATGGCCTCCTTACACATATACCCATGCATATGTAGTGTAGTTCCTTGCTTGCGAGTACTTTGGATGAGTACTCACGGTTGCTTTCTCCCCCCTTTTTCCCCTTTCCCTTCTTTCTGGTTGTCGCAACCAGATGCTGGAGTCCAGGAGCCAGACGCCACCGTCGACGACGACCCCTACTACACCGGAGGTGCCTACTACTACGTGCTGCCCGCTGACGACGACCTGGAGTAGTTTAGGAGGATCCCAGGCAGGAGGCCTGCGCCTCCTTCGATCTGTATCCCAGTTTGTGCTAGCCTTCTTAAGGCAAACTTGTTTAACTTATGTCTGTACTCAGATATTGTTGCTTCCGCTGACTCGTCTATGATCGAGCACTTGTATTCGAGCCCTCGAGGCCCCTGGCTTGTATTATGATGCTTGTATGACTTATTTTATTTGTAGAGTTGTGTTGTGATATCTTCCCGTGAGTCCCTGATCTTGATCGTACACATTTGCGTGCATGATTAGTGTACGATTGAATCGGGGGCGTCACACATTGCACAAACCTGCCGCTTGATTGATGTTGCGTAGGAGCATAACCGGCAAGCCTACCTTCAGTTTTAGCTCGTGGTTTGGAATTCCTGGGAAGGTCAATTTGTTAAGGAACTCTGTTGGACACATATTCTCCACTGTGTTGTACTTTGTTGTTGCCTTGCATACAGTGTCCAAGCTTAGGTATGTCACCTCTTCACCTTGTACGTGGCTCATTACGTAATCATTTATCTTCTCAACTGTTTCATTCCTTGGACACAATATTGCTCTTTCTTCAAGAAATTCACGGTCACGATAGTGTTGGTGCAAGTTTGGGTACGTGCTATTCACTATTGCTTCTTTCGGGTCTTCTCCTTTTTGCAGAATTATGTCGTTAGGTATTTTCACCCAATCATCTCCTTCATCATTTGTTTTTTTCCATCGCCAATTTGTAATATCCATTCTGCAAATTCAGCCACATTTTGCTTTTGTATTGGATCTTCTGATAGGCACTTCAATTGCATATTTTCAGTTAGGCTAAATATTTCAAAGTGCTTCCATAGGTATGACCTTTTGATTGAGGCATTTACTATCCGTTCTCTCCTTCCCTTTGTTATGACTGGAAGTGTGACGCCCGGATACTTAAACTACAGTAAACCTCTGCTAATGACGCAACATCACCACGGTTACTGTTGTTAATCTCGTGTTAGTTCAAAATGATTCGAACTCAAATTTGGATTATTAACAAACATAAAAACTTTTCAAAACTTCAAAACTTAAATATTCGGTTTGTGGCATAATTACATATACTAAATTTGGTACAACTTTTGAGTTTTGCTAAAACTAAAATATATTGGGAATAATAGAAAATGGTAAAAATAAAATAAAAGGAAAAAGACAAAACAATAAACAAAAAAAAAGAGCAAAGCCCCCTCCCCCTCTCCCTGGGCCGAACGGCCCAACTGGCCATCCAGGCCACCAGGAGGCCCACCCCATCCCACCTTATCCCCCACTACCCCGAAACCCTAACCCCCAGTGCACCCACTCCCCCCGCACGACCCCCACACCCCACTCCCCCACTCCCTCGTCTGGATCTGGATCGGGAGGAGCTCGATCCCATTGCCC
>NC_041381.1:356780227-356787511 GCF_002162155.2 Triticum dicoccoides | reverse complement strand
CTTGTCCGGCGACTGCGTCGTTGGCCTCGCCTGGGTCCTGCCTGACCAGGCTTGGGCGCCTACGCCCGTGCGCCCAGCACCCGTTAACTGCAGCGCCCGAACCGCAAGGCCCCAGGGCCCTATGACAAAGGGGACCCACTCAGAACATTTTTAGAAAAAGAAAAATATATATATAATGATGATAATAATAATAATAATAATAATAAATTTAATTAATTAATTAACTAAATTAATTAAGTTAATTAAGCCTACTTAATTAATCTAATTAATCTGTTAGTCTAACTAAGCAATAATTAGTTTAACCTAATCCTAATTAACTTAATAGTGTATGACAGGTGGGTCCCACTGGGCCCACACGTCAGTTTGACCCAGTCAACCTCTATTGACTGCTGACGTCATGCTGACATCAGCAATCACTGTTCTGGATAATGTTGCATTAAAGTAATTAAATAAATCCTGAAAATGGTTTAAATCTTTTAAAATTAATAGAAAATAAACCGTAGCACAGATGAAAATACCTTCTACATGAAAGTTGCTCAGAACGATGAGACGAATTCGGATACGCAGCCCATTTGTCTGCCACACATCCCTAGCATAGCGAACACGCAACTTTTCCCCTTCGGTTTATCTGTCCGAAAACGCGAAACACCGAGGACACTTTTCCGGATGTTTCCCCCCTTCACCGGTATCACCTCCTACTGCGTTAGGTCACCTCTAGCACCGCATATTGCCATGTTATGCCTTGTGATGCTTTGATTGCTCTGTTATTTATTGTGTTCCCCTTCGTTACTTCTTTCCGGTAGACCCCGAGGCTGTCGGCGACCCCCAGTTCGACTACGGTGTTGACGACCCCTCCTTCTTGTCTGAGCAACCAGGCAAGCCCCCCCCCTTGATCACCAGATATCGCCTATTCTTCTCTATACTGCTTGCATTAGAGTAGTGTAGCATGTTACTGTTCGGTTACTCCTATTCTGTTGCATAGCCTGTCATTGTTGCTACAGTGATTGATACCTTACCCGCAATCCTAAATGCTTAGTATAGAATGCTAGTTTATCATCATTGGCCCTACATTCTTGTCAGTCTGCCTTGCTATACTATTGGGCCGTGATCACTCGGGAGGTGATCACGGGTATATACTATACATATATACATACTACAGATGGTGACTAAAGTCGGGTCGGCTCGAGGAGTACCCGCGAGTGATTCATGGATTGGGGGCTGAAAGGACCTTTGTCCTGACGGCCCTCTGTGTGGATCTTTGTGGCGGAGCGACAGGGCAGGTTGAGACCACCTAGGCGAGAGGTGGGCCTGGCCCTGGTCGGCGTTTGCGGTTGCTTCATAATAACACGCTTAACGAGATCTTGGTATTTGATCTGAGTTTGGCCACTGGCCTATACGCACTAACCAACTACGCGGGAAAGATATGGGCACTCGACATCGTGGTATCAGCCGAAGCCTTCTTGACGTCAGCGACGGAGCGGCGCGCGCCAGATTGGACCGCGTAACATGACTTCCTTTGTAATGGAGGTTGCTAGGTCTGCTTCCGGCCGCCCACGCAACGTGCAGGTGTGCAATGGGCGATGGGCCCAGACCCCTGTGCGCATAGGATTTAGACCGACGTGCTGACCTCTCTGTTGTGCCTAGGTGGGGCTGCGACGTGTTGATCTTCCGAGGCCGGGCATGACCCAAGAAAGTGTGTCCGGCCAAGTGGGATCGAGCGTGTTGGGAAATGTGGTGCACCCCTGCAGGGAAGTTAATCTATTCGAATAGCCGTGTCCCTCGGTAAAAGGACGACCCGGAGTTGTACCTTGACCTTATGACAACTAGAACTGGATACTTAATAAAACACACCCTTCCAAGTGCCAGATACAACCCGGTGATCGCTCTCTAACAGGGCGATGAGGAGACGATCGTCGGGTAGGATCATGCTATGCGATGCTACTTGGAGGACTTCAATCTACTCTCTTCTACATGCTGCAAGACGGAGGCTGCCAGAAGCGTAGTCTTCGATAGGACTAGCTATCCCCCTCTTATTCTGGCATTTTGCAGTTCAGTCCACTGATATGGCCTCCTTACACATATACCCATGCATATGTAGTGTAGCTCCTTGCTTGCGAGTACTTTGGATGAGTACTCACGGTTGCTTTTCTCCCTCTTTTCCCCCTTTCCCTTCTACCTGGTTGTTGCAACTAGATGCTGGAGCCCCGAAGCCAGACGCCACCGTCGACGACGACTCTTGCTACACTGGAGGTGCCTACTACTACGTGCAGGCCGCTGACGACGACCAGGAGTAGTTTAGGAGGATCCCAGGCAGGAGGCCTGCGCCTCTTTTGATCTGTATCCCAGTTTGTGCTAGCCATCTTATGGCAACTTGTTTAACTTATGTCTGTACTCAGATATTGTTGCTTCCGCTGACTCGTCTATGATCGAGCACTTGTATTCGAGCCCTCGAGGCCCCTGGCTTGTAATATGTTGCTTGTATGACTTATTTATGTTTTTAGAGTTGTGTTGTGATATCTTCCCGTGAGTCCATGATCTTGATCGTACACGTTTGCGTGCATGATTAGTGTACGATTGAATCGGGGGCATCACAAGTTGGTATCAGAGCCGACTGCCTGTAGGAATCCCCTTTCCAACTCCTTGGTCGAAGTTGAGTCTAGCCGATGAAAACTGTTTTGCTAACATGGCTGTGCAGCCCATGGGCCCACGTCGCTGTTGGGTGGTATTAGGATATTTTATTCCTCGACCTATACTCTGGGACTCTGATCTCTCTTCTATTCGGGTTAAATGATTTTGCTAAAAACAAAACTAACTTTAGGTTCTCGAAAATACTTTCTCCCGGAGAGCCCCTCACTCCCGATGATCGTTTGCTACTCCGGAAGATTCCGAAGATACTCGCTGAAGTTCTCTCGAGACTTTGTGCCCACTTCTTTTGCAATTCCCTACCACCGATAAATCCTTATGGATAACTTATTACCCTTGCCATTCTTACATTCATCCCTAGCTGCTCTTGTTATTACAAGATGCATCGAATTGTTCTTCGACTTTTAAGAATCTTTTGAGCCATTGCATTGCAGATCTTTGCCACATGAATACCCCCTATGGATAATTCCTCACGCTTACCGAGTATCCGTTCTTTCACCGTTGTTCATGTGTTCCACAATGGTCTTCGAAATACTATTCGATCCTCCAAAAATCCTTAGTAGCTTATTGCTCTGCAATACTTGTCTGCTTGCATTGTGGATGCTTTCCGTATGTCTGGCAATATTCGTTAGTATCCTTAGGCATCGTCATTTTGATCCTATTGATTCAACATGAGTGCGAATGCACGCAATCATCAGTTGATCCTTTTAAATTATCTTTCCGACTCAGATGTCACTTTAAACATGGGCTTGATCTCGACCAATCAAATTGTTGTCGATTTTACCCCTAAGCTTACTCAACTTATCCATCCTTAATCAGAGCGTTTGCTTCTGATCCTTTGATTTGGTAATCATAATTCCTTTACATGTGAGCTTTGAACTAGTCAGTTGCTTCTATAATCCAATGCCTTTGCATTGTTTCTTCCTCTGGTTGTGTGCCGATACTCACATCAGTTTCACTAAGGACCATCGGATCCTTTGTTGAAATATCATCCGACAGTGTCCTTCGTATACAAAAACCTCGAGAAGTTCTTTCCCTGATACATAATGCCTTAGGTAAATTGTATCCTATGTTTTTGTCAACCATGCTCTACTATCGAGCTTGTGTTATTTACTATTGAAGCTTGTGGTTTATGCTTCCACGATACCCTGACGGGTTGAACCTATGCCTTCCTTAATATTTGTGAACTCGAAAGTTTTCATGAGTCATACTCATCTGGTATTACACCAGGTAAAACTTTCAACACTAATGCCTTTATCAAAGCGAGAAGTGAATGAAAGGTTATGCATTGGAGAAGTGGGAGTCGACCTTGAACTTTGTGTTCATGCCCATGGACACGATGTAGAACTTATCATGGAAGCTGCTCGTAAAAATAATTACCCCCTTGTTAGAAGTTCATCTTGTATCCGTGGTTCGATCATTTGTGATTGTGGTTCCGTCCATAACTTCTTCCTTTGATTCCATTTCTCAAACAAGTTAAAGCGCTTGTCTTCTATATATCAATACACCCCACTTCAACCTTTCATTTGATATGCCTTGGAGTATTATCCCCCTGGTATCTCGAGGATATCATGCCATTGCACTACATCTTATGAATTTGTGCTGGAGTAATATCTTTCCCTATCAGAGTCACTCCACGAGTTCTGGGTTGTCGTCAACCGAGAACATCGATAAGTGAATTGATTCCGCGCTCTGACCTTCGATACGATAACTCTAAGTAATTTTCGTTGCTTATGAGTTTAATAATCCTTCTAAGTCATTCCTAGCCTGATTGGCTATATCATTATCGTGCTAAATTTTAATCGTGCTACCTGGTCCTTCCCGGAGCACAATTTTCGACGATGACCTAAGCTTACGTCGATATTCCTCGTCATATCATTACACCTTGAACAGCAAGCTTGATTCCGTGTTTGTGCCATACCCGTGGTTCCAATAACCTTTCGCTTCATCATTCCTTTGACTTGATGTCATCGTCGATCGATTACATCTTGAAATCTCTCGACTGCTATGTCGTGATCATCATCAGCATTCCGAGCTCTTCCAGGATATCAATTGAATTTATGTTGAGAAAGACCATCCTTGCCCTCGATGATTAGTGTTATCATCGACCACTCTACTGCCTTCCCTATACCTTGAGTTCCTTGCTATCCAGCAATTGCTCTTCTTTATCTTGGAGTATTACCATCTTTTATGTCAAGAATGTCGTGAGAATTTCACCACCTCTTGAGAATTCTTGGTATAGTGATACTTCTCACCATCACCACTTTTTCTTGGTCCCCGTGTTGATTCCCAACAAGTAAACGGTGTTGTTTGGATGCTTTCCTTCTAGCAACCCTATTTCTTTGAAGTTAATGGTCGACATTTCATTCTTAGACCATTGGTTATCGAATCACCATTATAACATTGGTCGTGCAACCCAACCCATATTTTGGGCGCACCTTTCCACCAATGTTTAATTGAGTATATTTTCCTCGAGCATACCTCGTTATATCATTTGATCTGACAAATGCTATCTCCTTGATCACATAATTGTGCAAACCCATCTTTTGGAAGTCTCGATGAATTATCGCTGAGTTCATCAACTACCACCTTATCCCTTCATTGGTTTAATGATGAGTTCTTGTTTTGGAACTTGCTTCCATAGTTCATTGCCCGAGGATCTTACAATGTCATCTCGTCAATTGCGTTGCACCTTGTCTTCTTAGGCATCCTGGGTCTGAGGTATCCTGCCCCCAATCATATCTGAATCTCAGGCAGATATGATGGTTGGAACATATTTTCCAAGAGTTATAATGTTGGTCTTTATATGACCCGGTAATGTGGTGTCATGCCTAGCACACCTGGCCGGAGGCCCTATTGGTATCGTTTCCTTTTTAGCAAAGATAACCATTCTTCCATGAGGGAATTGTAAGACTTATTCTATAAGTTGTTCCTAATGGATCCTTTGTGCATCCAAATTCTGACCCTTGATGACAATGTCAATGCTATATCGATGCATGTTGTGGTACTCCGATTTTCAATAAGAACAGTTGAAGCAATGCTATCTTTTCTTTATCTATTATCCAAACACTGTTGTATGGGTATTGTCATCAAATTCCTCTCCCCTTACCTAAATGGTTTCTACTTTCTATCATGTCGTGGATATCTTGCTCTACTTGTCCTTGGGAAGGATATACCCTTGAAATATGTGTTTAAACACATTTTCCTTTCCATTGTCCTGTTTAATCTGATAATCACACTTTTCTTTCTGTTGTCTTGTTTAACCTTACTGGTGATCTATATGATCTAAGCAGTAATATTCTCCTGCTTATGTAAACACCTTGGTGTACAGTTCTGTCAGCAAGACCATGTTACTATTGTTGATGACATTCCGGTAGCCACCGATGGACGAGAACTTTGCCTATTGGTCCACCTCGTTCAACGAGCAGGAAAATGGTTCTCTTCGTCCCTCGCCCTTGGTACCAACGATGCTGTCAACATAACTCACAGGCTATCCTCTGACATGCCTTGCTTACATGATCATGCAAGACATTACTGCCCTTTCTACTTTCAACCCACATGGTGGGCCCATAACCCACAGTTCCACAGGATCGAAACCTGACTCTCCTGTACCCCTTGTTTCCAAAGTTATTCCTCACGCGCGGCTTTATATGTAATTCACGAGCCACCTTTCGAGAGATCACCAATTATGGTATCCGAAACAATACTTATGCCCATTGCTCTGAACCTCTTTCACACTCTGTTTCAGGCATCGAACGATTGCTTGCCCGCTTGAAACTTCCCATGATACCTCTTTATATTGCTCTCGATATTTTCTTAAGTTTCAATTCGAGAGTTACTTTCCGCCACCCTCCCTGATGTTATCTACCACATAGTCAACCTTGTAGAGGTCCATTCTCCCAGAATACCCCCTTATTCTTTCGTAAGTACGATGAAGTTCCCGAAGAAAGGATGACGACTTGATCATGGTGACTTGAAGCAGAGAAATGAAGACATCAGCGAAAGGGTCAACCTCTTCGAGAAGAGCAATCAAGACCGAGAAGATCCATTATAATTTCGTAACCAGATCTTTCCCCCTTACTCTACCTCTTAAATCTTGGGACGAGATTTCTTGTAGTGGAGGAGAATTGTGACGCCCGGATACTTAAACTACAATAAACCTCTGCTAATGATGCCACGTCACCACGCTTACTGTTGTTAATCTCGCGTTAGTTCAAAACGATTCGAACTCAAATTTGGATTATTAACAAACATCAAAACTCTTCAAAACTTCAAAACTTAAATGTTCGGTTTGTGGCATAATTACATATACTAAATTTGGTACAACTTTTGAGTTTTGCTAAAACTAAAATATATTGGGAATAATAGAAAATGGTAAAAATAAAATAAAAGGAAAAAGACAAAACAATAAACAAAAAAAAAGAGCAAAGCCCCTCCCCCTCTCCCTGGGCCGAACGGCCCAACTGGCCATCCAGGCCACCAGGAGGCCCACCCCATCCCACCTTATCCCCCACTACCCTGAAACCCTAACCCCCGGTGCACCCACTCCCCCCGCACGACCCCCACACCCCACTCCCCCACTCCCTCGTCTGGATCTGGATCGGGAGGAGCCCGATCCCATCGCCCACCCCCTCGCGACGA
>NC_041381.1:356678847-356779992 GCF_002162155.2 Triticum dicoccoides | reverse complement strand
CCCCCCGCCGTTGGACGTCGCCATGCCGAAGCTCCCCCGCCAGCCTGCTTCCTCCTCCCCACCGGCCTGCTCCCACGTCGCCTGTCGTCCCCGTCACCCCCCTCGACCTGTTGGGAAACGTAGTAATTTCAACAGTTTTCCTACGCACACGCAAGATCATGGTGATGACATAGCAACAAGAGGGAAGAGTGTTGTCTACGTACCCTCGTAGACCGAAGCGGAAGCGTTGACGCAATGTAGAGGAAGTAGTCGTACGTCTTCCCGGTCCAACTGATCCAAGCACCGTTACTCCGGCACCTCCGAGTTCTTGACACACGTACAGCTCGATGACGCACCCTGGGCTCCGATCCAGCAAAGCTTTAGGGAGGAGTTCCGTTAGCACGACGGCGTGGTGATGATCTTGATGTTCAACCGTCGCAGGGCTTCGCCTAAGCACCGCTACAATTTGACCGAGGTGTAATATCGTGGAGGGGGCACCGCACACGGCTAAGGAACGATCACGAAGATCAACTTGTGTGTCTATGGGGTGCCCCCTGCCCCCGTATATAAAGGAGTGGAGGAGGGGGAGGGCCGGCCCTCTCTATGGCACGCCCTAGGGGAGTCCTACTCCCACCGGGAGTAGGATTCCCCCTTTCCTAGTAGAACTAGGAACCCTTCCATGTAGTAGGAGTAGGAGAGAAGGAAAGGGAAGAGAGAAGGAGAAGGAAGGAAGGGGGCGCCCCCCCTCCCTAGTCCAATTCGGACTAGTCCAAGGGGAGGGGTGCGGCCACCCTTTTGGCCCTTTCTCTCCTTTCCCGTATGGCCCAATGAGGCCCAATACGAATTCCCGTAACTCTCCGGTACTCCGAAAAATACCCGAATCACTCGGAACCTTTCCGAACTCCGAATATAGTCGTCCAATATATCGATCTTTACGTCTCGACCATTTCGAGACTCCTCGTCATGTCCCCGATCTCATCCGGGACTTCGAACTCCTTCGGTACATCAAAACTCATAAACTCATAATAAAACTGTCATCGTAACTTTAAGCGTGCAGACCCTACGGTTCGAGAACAATGTAGACATGACCGAGACACGTCTCCGGTCAATAACCAATAGCGGGACCTGGATGCCCATATTGGTTCCTACATATTCTACGAAGATCTTTATCGGTCAGACCGCATAACAACATACGTTGTTCCCTTTGTCATCGGTATGTTACTTGCCCGAGATTCGATCGTCGGTATCCAATACCTAGTTCAATCTCGTTACCGGCAAGTCTCTTTACTCGTTCCGTAATACATCATCTCGCAACTAACTCATTCGGAGTGACAAATCCTAATCTCGAAATACGCCAACCCAACAAGTACCTTTGGATACACCTGTAGAGCACCTTTATAATCACCCAGTTACGTTGTGACGTTTGGTAGCACACAAAGTGTTCCTCTGGTAAACGGGAGTTGCATAATCTCATAGTCATAGGAACATGTATAAGTCATGAAGAAAGCAATAGAAACATACTAAACGATCGGGTGCTAAGCTAACGGAATGGGTCATGTCAATCAGATCATTCAACTAATGATGTGATCCCGTTAATCAAATAACAACTCTTTGTCTATGGTTAGGAAACATAACCATCTTTGATTAACAAGCTAGTCAAGTAGAGGCATACTAGTGACGCTCTGTTTGTCTATATATTCACACATGTATTATGTTTTCGGTTAATACAATTCTAGCATGAATAATAAACATTTATCATGATATAAGGAAATAAA
The DNA here is from genome assembly GCF_002162155.2 of Triticum dicoccoides. Classification (NCBI taxonomy): domain Eukaryota; kingdom Viridiplantae; phylum Streptophyta; class Magnoliopsida; order Poales; family Poaceae; genus Triticum; species Triticum dicoccoides. Next base: position 356,778,238 of record NC_041381.1, on the reverse strand, counting down.
TAATAACTTTATTATTGCCTCTAGGGCATATTTCCTTCACGACCCCCGCTGCCACTGTCCCTACTCCCCCACCATGAGCTCCCTCTCTCTCCCTCGCACGCTCATGCTCGTCACCGCGGTCCCCGCCGAACTCGCCCGCGGTTGACGCGCTTCGGCCGCATCCGAGGCTCGCTCACCGCGCCGTGCCCGTGCCACCCGCGTTCTCGCACGCGCCGCGCCCGCCGCGGCCCCTGCTGGCTGCGCCCGGGACGCGCTCGACCTCTTCACGCGCCGGCCGCCCCAGCCCCTGGCGCCCGCCTCCACTTACAGCGGCCGGCCAGCCGAACGCCTTGGCCGCCGGCACGCCTCCGTGGGCGCGTGCGTACGTCGCCCTGCTTGCCTCCTCTGCTCAAGACCACCCACGGCCACCCCGTCGGCCACCGCGGCCATCTGCACCTGCCTCCGGCGCGCTGGCCCCCGCTCTAGTCCCTCCCTTCTTCGCCATCGTGACCCCGCTCGGCCCCTCGCGCCGTCCCGCGGGCCAGCCCCACACTTCTTCTCCGCCACACGCCGGCAGGCCACCGCGGCCGCCCTGGCCACTGGCCTTGCCCCGCCTCTGGTCCGCCTGCCGTTGCGGCCCAACTGCGCCCCCCTGCTGGCCTCCATCGCCCCTGTCCGGTGAATGCGTCGTTGGCCTCGCCTGGGTCCTGCCTGACCAGGCTTGGGCACCCACGCCCATGCGCCCAGCGCCCGTTAACTGCAGTGCCCGAACCGCAAGGCCCCAGGGTGCTATGACAAAGGGGACCCACTCAGAACGTTTTTAGAAAAATAAAAAATATATAATAATAATAATAATAATAATAATAATAATAATAATAAATTTAATTAATTAATTAAGTTAATTAATCCTACTTAATTAATCTAATTAATTTGTTAGTCTAACTAAGCAATAATTAGTTTAACCTAACCCTAATTAACTTAACAGTGTATGACAGGTGGGTCCCACTGGGCCCACATGTCAGTTTGACCCAGTCAACCTCTATTGACTGCTGACGTCATGCTGACATCAGCAATCACTATTCTGGATAATGTTGCATTAAAATAATTAAATAAATCCTGAAAATTATTTAAATCTTTTAAAATTAATAGAAAATAAAGTGTAGCACAGATGAAAATACCTTCTACATGAAAGTTGCTCAGAACGACGAGACGAATTCGGATACGCAGCCCATTCGTCTGCCACATATCCCTAGCATAGCGAACACACAACTTTTCCCCTTCGGTTTATCTGTCCGAAAACGCGAAACACTGGGGAAACTTTCCCGGATGTTTCCCCCCTTCACCGGTATCACCTCCTACTGCGTTAGGTCACCTCTAGCACCGCATATTGCCATGTTATGCCTTGTGATGCTTTGATTGCTCTGTTACTTATTGTGTTCCCCTTCGTTACTTCTTTCTGGTAGACCCCGAGGCTGTCGGCGACCCCCAGTTCGACTACGGTGTGGACGACCCCTCCTTGTCTGAGCAACCAGGCAAGCCCCCCCTTGATCACCAGATATCACCTATTCTTCTCTATACTGCTTGCATTAGAGTAGTGTAGCATGTTATTGTTCGGTTACTCCTATTCTGTTGCATAGCCTGTCATTGTTGCTACAGTCATTGATACCTTACCCGCAATCCTAAATGCTTAGTATAGAATGCTACTTTATCATCATTGGCCCTACATTCTTGTCAGTCTACCTTGCTATACTATTGGGCCGTGATCACTCGGGAGGTGATCACAGGTATATACTATACATATATACATACTACAGAGGGTGACTAAAGTCGGGTCAGCTCGAGGAGTACCCGCGAGTGATTCATGGATTGGGGGCTGAAAGGACCTTTGTCCCGACGGCCCTCTGTGTGGATATTTGTGGTGGAGCGACAGGACAGGTTGAGACCACCTAGGCGTGAGGTGGGCCTGGCCCTGGTCGGCGTTCGCGGTTGCTTCATAATAACACGCTTAACGAGATCTTGGTATTTGATCTGAGTCTGGCCACTGGCCTATGCGCACTAACCAACTACGCGGGAAAGATATGGTCACTCGACGTCGTGGTATCAGCCGAAGCCTTCTTGACGTCAGCGACGGAGCGGTGCGCGCCAGATTGGACCGCGTAATGTGACTTCCTTTGTGATGGAGGTTGCTAGGTCTGCTTCCGGCCGCCCATGCAATGTGCAGGTGTGCAATGGGCGATGGGCCCAGACCCCTGCGCGCATAGGATTTAGACCGACGTGCTGACCTCTCTGTTGTGCCTAGGTGGGGTTGCGGCGTGTTGATCTTCCGAGGCCGGGCATGACCCAGGAAAGTGTGTCCGGCCAAATGGGATTGAGCGTGTTGGGAAATGTGGTGCACCCATGCAGGGAAGTTAATCTATTCGAATAGCCGTGTCCCTCGGTAAAAGGACGACCCGGAGTTGTACCTTGACCTTATGACAACTAGAACCGGATACTTAATAAAACACACCCTTCCAAGTGCCAGATATCAACCTGGTGATCGCTCTCTAACAGGGCGACAAGGAGAGGATCGCCGAGTAGGATTATGCTATGCGATGCTACTTGGAGGACTTCAATCTACTCTCTTCTACATGCTGCAAGACGGAGGCTGCCAGAAGCGTAGTCTTCGATAGGACTAGCTATCCCCCTCTTATTCTGGCATTTTGCAGTTCAGTCCACTAATATGGCCTCCTTACACATATACCCATGCATATGTAGTATAGCTCCTTGCTTGCCAGTACTTTGGATGAGTACTCACGGTTGCTTTTCTCCCTCTTTTCCCCCTTTCCCTTCTACCTGGTTGTCGCAACCAGATGCTGGAGCCCCGAAGCCAGACACCACCGTCGACAATGACTCTTACTACACTGGAGGTGCCTACTACTACGTGCAGGCCACTGACGACGACCAGTAGTAGTTTAGGAGGATCCCAGGCAGGAGGCCTGCGCCTCTTTTGATCTGTATCCCAGTTTGTGCTAGCCATCTTATGGCAACTTGTTTAACTTATGTCTGTACTCAGATATTGTTGCTTCCGCTGACTTGTCTATGATCGAGCACTTGTATTCGAGCCCTCGAGGCCCCTAGCTTGTAATATGTTGCTTGTATGACTTATTTATGTTTTTAGAGTTGTGTTGTGATATCTTTCCGTGAGTCCCTGACCTTGATCGTACACGTTTGCGTGCATGATTAGTGTATGATTGAATCGGGGGCGTCACAGGAAGTATTTGTCTGAAGTCGCCTTCTAGCACAAATGTCATGCCACCAAATGGCCTTTCGTTACTGTTTTGGTTTGTGATCCTTAGAATATCCCTAAGGCTTTTGTCTAGTGCCTCGAAGCAGTGTTTGTTTGCCATAGGAGCCTCGTCCCACAATATGAGTGAGGTCTTCTTTATCAATTCAGCCAAATGCGAGCCTTGTTTTATTTCACATGTTGATTTTTCCGTGATATTTATTAGAATGTGGAATCTTGAGTGCGTTGTTCTTCCACCTTGGAGCAGCAAAGCTGCAATGCCAGATGATGCTACCGCAAGCACTATCTTTCCCTCTGATCGTAGCTTCGTTGTAATTGCTTTCCATAGATAAGTTTTGCCTGTGCCACCGTAGCCTTCTACAAATATCTGTCTTCCAAGTCCTCTCTCAGCTGACTCTATTATTGCATCAAAGGCCATTTTATGGTCATGGTTAAGGTTTCTTATTATGGTTTGGTGCTCATTCTTTAGTGCTTCCATGTTGTAGCAAAGTTCTTCATTTATCATTCTGTTCCCAAGTTGTTCAAGTTCTGTAGCATTTGGTAGTTCTATGTCTGGGTAGTCCTTTAGTGTCTTTCCTGCTTGCCTCATTAATTTCTCTATCTCGATCAGAGCATATGCTTTTTTCTGTGAATCAGTGAGCGGCAGCGTAGGAAAGTTTAGGATAATTCTTCTTTTGTACTGGATATCTTTAGATAGTGCCTCCCATGTTGAATCCCACAACATCTTTGGGCTGGTCACTTCACAATGGCTTAAAATTGTGGTGAATAGCTGTCGTAATTGTGTCCTTGATCCCCATCTTGATACTTCATTGATGCATTCAATCCACTCTCTGTCGTCGTCAAGAAATCCAAGCGCCTGGCATGCTGATTTGTATGTTGGGTGAACAACTCCATTAACTGTTCTAATATCCTCAAATGATGTGCATCCTTTATTGGTGTTTAGAAGCATTCTCATATAATACCGCTCTCCACTTGCAGGGTGCGCATAGTAGATTCTTCCAATTGTGAAGCCCCTTTTCCGCTCCTCCCAAGTTTGGTATCGCTTTTACATACAAATTTTGATGGTAATTCTGCATAGGTTAATTCTTTTCCCACCTCATGTATTTTGTTTGCTTCCATCCACTCAGTGAACTTAGTACTTGCGGTTCCTGCCCTTCTTACTATCTTCTCGATGTCAGTCGAGTCTGGAAAAATAACTTGCTGCTCATTTTCAATGTGGAATGGCAGTCTCTCTACTGGTGGATCACGATGGTGTAGATCAAACTAGAATATCCGCCAGCATGCTTCGGTTGTTGATATGTATCTCATCTCTAGGTATTTCTTGATTTCAACATAGTCGTTTGCCACGTCCCTTTCCTTTAGTAAGGCTGTTACTTGGTCATCGTCTTTATGGATGTACTTAAATAGGTACTTGATTGACCTGGACCTGTTGCACCACTCGACATTTATGTGAGCTTGGAATTTGACCAAAAGGTTTCGGTTGTATGGCACTACAAATCTGTTGTCTAGCATTGCTCATCCCTTTTTGATCTTCCTTCCATTGTCTCGCCTTCTATATACTGGAAAGCCTTCCTCATCAATTGTGGTATCGGCATTGTATCGTTTTGGGAAGTGTTTAGTGCATCTGTTGTCCATCATGCATGCTGATTTGGTATTTGCCTCTCCGCAAGGCCCATGCATCATAAAGTTTTCAACAGCCGCATATCCGTCAGGATCGACATCTTTATCTGGGATCTCCGCACTGATTATTTGATCGATTTCTAATGGTCCTTTGCACTTGTAATTCTCCTTGAGGAATACCAATATGTGCGCATGCGGGAGTCCCCTCTTCTGGAACTCTATTGTATAGATAACTGCATTTATTGAATATATAGTTTGATTTTGTTAAATTTCAGAAGCATTTTAGTAAATAGACAAAGTCTATGGAGTGTTAAAAATTTGAAACTTTAGGTACTATTAGTTAGCGATGAGAAGTCGACTGATCTTACTTGATATAATTTCTCCAAAGTGTTTCTTCACAATGATGTCTTTCATTAGCTCCTTCAGTTTTATCATGAATACCCGGTCAACAATATCTGGCCGGTCGACTGGATGTAGGCCTCCCCCTGCTTCATCTAGCATGTATTGGATCTCGGGCCACTTTGCATTGCATGTGAATGTTATAAAAAGGTCTGGATATCCAGCCCATCGGCATATTACAAATGCGTCTTGCAAGTTCTGTGCCTTGTTTCTTCTGCCTCCTGTATAAGATGAAGGTACAATTATCCTCTTTCCAACCTGCTCTGTTCTGGTATCCCCTCGTTCAATCGCGTCCTGCAGTCCACTGTAAAGTTCAGTTCGTAGCTTCCCTTGATTATTCCTGATCCAGTTTAGTCTGTTTTGCTCAATGCATGTGTAAACATCTACCCAAAATTGCAGAGATAGATGTCTGGACGTTAGCAGTGACATTCCTTGGTTGGGTCTTTGTTGTAGGTAGTATGCGTAGTAGTCCAGCATAGTTACATATTTCCTGCTTTTATCACCTTCTTTTGTTCGCTTGTAATGTATTTCAAGCTTGAAGCCGTCTTCTCCGTATGGAAACAACAACGGGTATTGCATTGACATTAATTTTGGATGGATTTCTGATATCCTGTGAGGCTCCATATTTTTGTACTCAACGATATCTCGTCCTTAGCTCTCTCCAGTTGGATCTCTTACAACCAATGCTGCAACTTCCGATGCAGATGGAAGGTTGTGTGTTCCGTTCCTTTTCCCAAGTATTCTAAGTGTGTAATCATGGTAGTCTTCTTCTTTGAATCTATCTCTTGCCATTCTGAAAGATTTTGCGAGGATGTTGTTCTCATCAAGCATTTTTTGTAGTTCTTTGACAATGCCAGGGTCTAGCCTTGATTTACTATCATTGCATCTTGAAGCATCTATCCCGTTTTGCACCTCATTTTCTGTCTGATAGATGTATAGCTGGGCAAATGGAGGTTTGTTACCTTCTTCAGGTAGAAGTGTTCCAATATGGTGGTAGTTCTGGCCATGCAGTCCAAAAACATATGGTCCTTTGCCATTGTTTATTTCTTTGTCAACAGCTCCTCCCATTGATGTGAATGAGAACATTGAGTTGTATGACCTGATATTTTCTCTAAAGTTTGTTGCATCACTTCCTTCACCTGTTAATAGTCCTTCGAGGTAAGGTGGAGGATATCCCATCTTTGGCAGGTCAATCTTACCTTGTTTGCAGCAAATTCCGAAAGAAGGTTTTTTTGGTTCCTCTATGAGAATTTAATCTTTCTTCACACCATAGTATTGCATTGCAATGTTCGCATCTGTATGTTGGCTTTCCAAAGTTCCATATCGTGCTATAATAACTTTCGGACGTAGTGTTGCCGTTTGTTTCTATGATGTTGCTTTCAAGGTCATTCGCTCCCATTTGTTTTTGCACGCTTGACATTTCTTCTTTCTTTGATTTGTTCCTTTCTCTTCCGTGAAGCATCTTCTTCTTTTTTATTCATTGTTTGCTCTGTATTCTTGCATCTCTTACTCCTTTTTTCTTGGAGTTGTTGTTTCCTCCTGATAACAGCTTCTCTAGCTTCTTTTGTAAGTTGGCCTGCTGATTTTGATGTGTGATGTCCCTTCATTTCTGCATTGAATATTCTTTTAGAAATATAGTACCATATATTTGAAAGCTACTTTATGCACAATGTCGTCAAGACAGTAACAATATATGCACTAAATAGGAGATGCCAGCTACATGTAGAAACAACCTATAATACTTATCGATCATGCTTTCAGGATTATTCTGTTGTGTGGTTCGAGCTGCAGAGGATGGCATTATTGCTGTGATTGTGTGCTTCTTAGTGAATGACAGTTGCTCCTTGGGAATTACTACGGCGAAGTACTCTCTAAAATCATTTTAACACTATACATAAAATTATTAGGTTCTGCAATTTTTTCTAAGGGCTATCTTTCAAATATATATGTTAGAGAAGTACCAATAGTGTGCATTACATGAAGATAGAAAAAGGTCAATGATATACCTGATTGTGTTTTATTGTATTTTTTTAAATTTTTGTAAAGCTTCACACGCCTGTGCTAATTATTGTCGTAATTGTATCTTTGCTTCAAAGCAAATCCTGTAGCGATCCTGGAAAATATTTTGTACCATGTACAAATGATTAGAGCATATCTTCGTATTGCTGCCATGACTTTATCATTCTTTGTGTCAGTTTTAGTTCATAACAGAAGCTGGTACTGTTTTCGCAAAGAAAATAGAGTTTATGTCCAGATCAAAGGCAAGACGTGTAAGAATAGTTCTTTTAGTTAGTATTATAATTATATGCCTAAATGTAAAACAATGTAATAATGAATAAAAAAATCATGAGGTCGCTTTGAACTACTGATAGTAGTAGTTTTCCACGGAGGGCATTTACCTTCTAATCTGAAGTCTGGCAAGCCTGGTTCGTGTGCAAGTTCTTCCAGCGATTAAATCTAGGTCGATTGTGATTAATCTTGTCGACTTTGTTTTTGACGGGTCGATGATCCAAAGGTCTAGATGATATGATCCCTTGGTTAATCGAAGTGTAAGTTCCGGCTATTTAAGGGCAGTACGCTAACACGTCCTCGTATCAGCCTATTTGATAAGGAGTCAGAACCGAGTTGGTAACGATCACGGTATAGAGAGATAAATTCCAAACCCAAGTTTACATACCCCATATATGAAGCCTATTCAGGCCCAACAGTTTATTGCAGGCCCATGTTAGTCATTTAGAAAATGACCAGCCCGTATAAACCAACCCATACAGGTCATCGTGTACGTGGAACTCTCCTCTTTTATAAAAGAAAAAATCTCTCAGCTAAGTCGATCCCCACCAGTAACCTTATCCATCCGCCTGCACCACCTCTCCATTATCCGGCTGATGAAGATCTCGCCGCTTGCCATCAGCGGACTAATTCCCAAACCATCGCGACTGCACTTCTCCATTCATTCTTCCAACTTCTCTTCGTCTGGCGTAGTTTGCCGTTGTGCGGAGTGCGCAGACGCGTTCGTCGCATTCTCAAGGATCTAGATCCTAGACGACCTCGTGGAGTTCGGCGGAGCATTCTCAAGGGTTTCGGCCAAGATGACATGGCGGACGGCTAGAAAAGCATGGTAGAGGTGTTGTAGTTTGGCCCAGTGGAGGAGGCTGTGAGGGAACTCACCGAGTCACCTGCTGGTGGTGAATGATTGGATCTGACTACCGTGAGATGATGTCCTCCTCATTGTTCTTGCTGTCAGACTACTTTAAATGTAAGTGCAAACTGATGATATGCATCTTTTGTACCGAAGATTAATTCTTGTTTATTTTGTTAAACTGTAAAGGCCTTATCTTCTATGTGTTAATATGTCACCTTGGATATTAATTTTTGTATAGGTTTGTTGTGCAAAAGCTAACTTGTTGAATTTTCTCGTAACGTCTGGTAACCACATCAAGTAACGGAGAAACATATTCCAGTTGCCAGCAAGACGCCATTGACTTCCTTATAACTGGTACGTTCCTCTATATGGCGATGGTCTGGTATAGATTTGCCAAAGTATAATTTCTTCAAATTGTGACTTGAATCCTAATGTGGAAACTATGGTCCTGTAGTGTGTTTCTACCTATTGTGCTGGCTTGTACAGATTTGCTGAAAATAGCTTGTACATAAAGGAAAGTACATGAAGAAAGTAAATCAATCTGTTTTAGAACATTGGTAACATTCACACTCCTAATATAATAATATCCTTCTTATCCAAGTCGATGTCAAATACTCTTACTTATCTTGGTCGATACAAATAGACTGTTGTACTATTTATTTCATAAGCTACTGATCCACTAATTATCTAGATGTCTAAGAACATTGGTAACACTCACACCCTTAATCTAATAATATCCTTCTTATCCTCATCCATGTCAAATACTCTTACTTATCATGTTCATAAACTACTGATCCACTAATTATCTAGATAACATCCTTGTTCTGCTGGGCCTTGCTTTCTGTACTTCATCTTCATCTTCAAGCATTGTATTTTTGGCTTTTTCTTTAACACGTTTCTTGTTCCCGCGAACACTTTTTTCCTTTTGTTCAGGCATATTCGTCTCAATGCATTCATCCTCCAAGCCATCTGATATTACAACAGATCTCAGTCTCCTTTTATTGCCACTTCGGAGCTCACGGGATGATGAAGATATTTTGTCTTGACTCTTATCTTTGTTTAATGTAGTCCCATTGCTGTCATGTGGCTCCTCTTTCATAGGCACCAGTTCGCATGAAAGTTCGCCAGGTGAAACTTTATTATTCTTTGACTGCAAACATATACTTTTTTAAAATTAGACACATCTATAAAATCTGAAGTGTGTATATAGTTTTAAAAAATCAGTCACCTTTCTATCTAGCATGGTCTGCTTCTTCATTAATATGATGTCAACCTCATCATCCATTAGTTCCTCTGCAACATATGTAAGATTAATTAGTTAAGGAATTCTGAAAATGGTAAAAAGTTAATGCAACTTTACCTCCTCGGCTTTATTGTCCAAGTAGAGCATCTCAAGCTTATCATCAGGAACAAATGTTCTTTTTACTGCATAGTATTGTGTGCCAAATGTGAGATTACTACCATTGAGCTTGAACCGAAATATAAGTCTTTTTCCACATAATTGTTGAATAATCTTTGGCGCTTCTTCTGATTTCCCATCTAGTGTGTCTAGCAACTTAGATGCAGACGTATTAAGCAATCTTGCAGCCTCCTCGTCAAATAAAGTGCAGCCTGTAGTAGATGTATGGTCACTAATTTGGAGACGAACACCATACCTAACATACAATTCATGTTAGTGGAGAGTAAATACAATATAACAATTCTTGTTCATATTTTAGTAATATAATATGCTTACCGTGGTGTGACCTTTTCTGGATATATACCACAATTCTTGCAATAATACTTGTCGGTTTCTTTAGTAGCCAATTTGTGACACTTATCACATGACATGTACCACCATTGAATATTTTCTTGCAAACAGTCTATTGTAGCTGTTGTTGTGAACACAAAATTCTAAACAAAATCAACGTTAGAATTGGGGTAGGGGTAGGGGATTAAGAGACATATATAAGTACATTATGGTTTCATTATAATTAATACTGAATGAATTGTCCTTGCAGGTATTTTACTCATATTACAAAGACTAATGACATATTTATTGAAATTCCGATGCATTACCTGGTCTGGCTGGTTTTCGTGCCTCATTGTAGTAAGTTGTTCCAATGTTTTCCTCCTATAAAACATTTGTTCTTCTAGTGTTCCTTGATTACTCCTATCTATACTGATCATTTTTGGTAAGGTTTCTTCTGTCGAGTCCCTGCACATGCATGAAGTGAATAAGAATATTGAATCTTGAATGAACGTGAGTCACTATTTATAAGTGGAAAATAAATGAATTGGTGGTATTTCATACCTATCAAGAAGTTCTTGTGTTTCTGGTATATCCAGATCTATATATATTCTTGTGGCACTGGTTGACTTTAGGCACAAACCTATTTAATCAATCAATTATAATTTTAAATGATAAAAATAACATGTAAGTTTTATGGACTTACCATTAAATCTCTGTACCATCGTTGATGTAATAATAAGGACAGTTTGGCTGCCGATTACATGCTCGGTCAAAAAATAAGCAAACTTTCCCCATAACGTGATTATGATTTTATCACCCCTAAAGCATTTAATCCGAGAAGTTAGTGCACACGGGGAGGTTTGGTTAAATTTGAGACATGCATATGCATATGCACTTACTTTGGCATTAGGATTTCAATCTGGCGGATATATGAAGGTTGTGGGTTCTTCTTTGTTATTGTTGTCTCCACAGGCTTCATTTGTGTTAGTAGTCCAATGACATCTGCATATTTGGATATTAGTGATATAACAATTAGAATATCAACTATTTCGAAGTCGAAATTACAACTATAAACATACCTGAGCATTGTGTATCTTTTTCTGCCCTTTCTTCTAGTGCCTCCATGGTAGCAAACTCGAAGCAATAATCTGGGAAAACTTCTGAAGATTCTTTATCTCCTTTACCTTTGTATTGTATGCAAAAAATATTTTAATGTCATTGCTCACTGGCCTATATTTTGTGGATTCCACGACCTTAAAATTGCTGAATGCATAAATAGATTTTTCATTGATCTTTGATCTAAAAGTGTCTATAAGATTCTTCCAGATAGTAGCATGGATTGTTTCAGCCTGCCGAAAGAATAAAATATGGTTAGTAATTGTTGCTTCATGTGACAGAAAGATTCCAACTAAATATATTAAAAAAAACACCTGCTCATCCATCAATATCATATCTAGGCTAATAAGCTCATCGGTCGTAGGATTGATCGAATCCAACATTCTCATTACTTTCACTTGAATGTTCCAATTTTGTCCTCTTGTAGTTAAGTCACTCAACTTCTTGTATGCCATAGTGTTATGTCTTCAAAATTAACAGGAACAATTTGTCCGTTGATACACTATTTATGAAGATTTCTATCGAAAAAAAGTAAGCTTACTAAATAAAATTACCAATCTGATGATGCAGGCCAGAAGTGCTTTGGGGTCACTTCTTCCGACGTGGATTGTAGCAGCTGGGCGTAACTTTGTCGGGCGTCGACTGTGCTCTGGCGTGACTTTGTTGGAAGGCAAAAGAAGCGGCTGGAGCTGGCTTTTGGTGTGGATGTCGAGTTGCGTGTGCCTTGTTCAAGTCGTCGTGGTTGCCGACTTCTACTTATTTGTTGGGTGCTTGTGCGGCCAGGTGCACTTGTTTATATAATGGGTTCAGGTGTCTGGGTTGGGGTGTCCGAGACCGTGTGGAGATCATATTGTAAACTTGTCTTATCCGCATGTAATCGTTTCTGTTTTGGAACTTTCCTCACGTGGTCTGGTGGCTGTCCTTATTTGTTTAGATTCCTTATTTGTCTAGGTTTGACTATTGTTTGTTTTTATCCTTGACCCATTGATGTGAAGGTATTTTTTGTTTGTGCGTGCTAGATTTTGTTTCGATGGACATGAACGTTCTTTTAAACCTGCGTGCACTATTTGTACGTGCCATGTTCTAATACTTGTACGTGTACATATTTTTTATGTAATGTTTGCATCTTTTAATCTCAGCCATCGATAAACAAAATTAATGATCAAGATAATTTAATCTATGTGGACGCACGTGGTGTCTTGTTTGACTCTTGTTTTAATTAATTAAATAATAGATGATTCTAACACCCATGGAGTCTTGGTGTTGATCATGTTTTGCTCGTGAGAGAGGCTTAGTCAATGGGTCTGCAACATTCATATCTGTGTGTATCTTGCAAATCTCTATGTCTCCCTTCCTTAATTGATCGCGGATGGAATTGAAGCGTCTCTTGATGTGTTTAGTTCTCTTGTGAAATCTGGATTCCTTCACCAAGGCAATTGCTCCAGTATTGTCACAAAAGATTTTCATTGGACCCGATGCACTAGGTATGACACCTAGATCGAATATGAACTCCTTCATCCAGACTCCTTCATTTGCTGCTTCCGAAGTAGCTATGCACTCCGCTTCACAATTAGATCCCGCCACGATGCTCTACTTGGAATTGCACCAACTGATGATAACCCACAAGTATAGGGGATCGCCATAGTTTTCGAGGATAGAGTATTCAACCCAACTTTATAGATTCGACACAAGGGGAGCCAAAGAATATTTGAAGGTATTAGTAGCCGAGTTGTCAATTCAACCACACCCGAAGATTAATTATCTGTAGCAAAGTGATCAGTGGCAAAGTAGTTTGATAGTAGTGACAGCAGTAACGGTAACAATAACAGTGGTAGAAGTAATTTGTAGCAAGTGTAACAGTGATGATAGCAATAGTAACGTAGCAAGATCAATAAAGATAAATTCGTAGGCATTGGATCGGTAACTTGTTGGATGATATTCATCATGTGACAGTTATAACCTAGGGCGATACGACAATAGCTCCAGTTCATCTATATAATATAGGCATGTATGCCATAAATAGTCATACGTGCTTTATTAAAAGAACTTGCATGACATCTTATGTCCTACCCTCCCGTGGCAGCAGGGTCCATATTGGAAACTAAGGGATATTAAGGCCTACTTTTAATAGAGAACCAGAACAAAGCATTAACACATAGTGAATACATGAACTCCTCGAACCACCGTCATCACTTGGGAGTGGGCCCAGTTGTTGTCACTCTGGGGTTGCCGGATCATAACCGTAGTAAGTGACTATAACTTGCAAGATCAAATCTAAAACATGGATATAATGATGAATTCATAAATGGTCCAGATCTGAAATCATGGCACCCGGGCCCAAAGTGACAAGCATTAAGCATAGCAAAGTCATAGCAACATCAATCTAAGAACATAGTGGATACGAGGGATCGTGCCCTAACAAAACTAACACGATTACATGACGAATCTCATCCAACTCCTCACTGACCAGCGAGCCTATGAAGGAATTACTCACTCCCGGTGGGGAGCATCATGGAATTGGCGATGGAGAAGGGTTGGTGATGACAAAGAACGAAGATCCCCCTCTCCGGAGGCCCAAACGGACTCTAGATCTGCCCTCCCGAGGAAGAACAGGGCTTGGCGGCGGCTCCGTCTCATGGATCGAGATAATTCTTTCTCCCTTATTTTTTGGGAATAATGTGATTTTATAGTATCAGGGGGGTCATCAGTGGGGCCACCAGGTGGGTACAACGCACCTGGGCGCGCCAGGAGAGAGGGGCGCGCCCTGGTGCGTTGTGCCCACCCAAGGGCCCCTCTCTGGTGGGTCTTGGCTCCAGAAATTCTTATTATTGGTATAAAAAATCCACGCAAAGTTTCGTTCCAGTCCGAGAACTTTTATTTCTGCACAAAAACAACACCATGGTAGTTCTGCTGAAAACAACGTCAATCCAGGGTTAGTTTCATTCAAATCATGCAAATTAGAGTCCAAAACAAGAGGAAAGCGTGAGAAAAAGTAGATACATTGGAGACGTATCAACTCCCCAAGCTTAAACCTTTGCTTGTCCTCAAGCAATTCAGTTGATAAACTGAAAGTGCGAAAGAAAAACTTTTACGAACTCTTTTGCTCTTGTTTGCATAAATAAGCTTAAACAACACCCAGGTTTTTAGCCAGCGTTATGACTAACCATGTCGACAATAACTCTTAAAGATTATAATGACTCATATCAATGACAAAATCAGCTAGCGAGCAATAATAAGATATCTCAAACAGCAACACGTTGTCAAAACAACCATGATATAATATGACAATAATTGTATCTCGCTAGCCCTTTCTGAGACCGCAAAACATAAATGCAGAGCACCTCCAAAGTTCAAGCAGTGACTAAACATTGTAATTCATGGCAGAAAAAATCCAGTCATGATGCACCCAACATTAGCTATACACAATGCATAAATCATGACCACTATGCTCTACTCAGTTTCTAGCGCTTGTTTATAGAAGGTGATGACATAACATAAAGGTAAATAGAAAGTCCCTTCGCAGAGGGAAGCAGTGATTTGCAGAGGTGCCAGAGCTTAGTTTTGAAAATAGAGATAAATGAAATTTTGAGACATGCACCCTTCTCATTCACTTCACGACCATCAGTTATCAACATCTTCCATGCTAAGCAAGCTAGTGGTGGTTCCCAAGCGGAAAGTAAAGGTTTTGACTCCATTGGGAGTTTTTGTTTGATTATTTAAGAGATGAACTCTTTTTGTATTTTGCAGTTTGGGACTTGGCATCCCTATTACCGCCCATTTCCTCGTGCAATAGCGAGTGAATAAACACTCGACCTGAGGATAGCATGCTTAGCACGGAAGATATCGACCACCTCCTGTCGTTGCATGAACGATCCAGGCACACAAAACGGATAGTTTTTTTGAAGTTTTTTAGAGGTGGCACATGCAAATTTACTTAGGACGACAGGGTAATACCGTATATAGGTAGGTATGGTGGACTCATCTGGAATAACTTTGGGTTCAAAAGTTTTTGAAGTACAAGCAGAATTCCCACTTAGTACAGGCGAAGGCTAGCAATTTAACATTGGGAAGCGGCCAGCTAGAGAGCAACAACGATCATAACCAGGCATTATGCATAAGTAACATTGGACACTAGCATGAGTAGGATATGAGAACCATGAACATAAATATTATAGAGGCTATGTTGGATTTGATTCAACTACATGCATGAACATGTACCAAGTCAAGCCACTCGAACATTCAGAGGAGTATACCATATCATCATACTACATCACAATCATTTTAACGCTATGTTGATATCCAAGATAAATCGTTATCCACTCCCAGCTACTTATGCATGGCATGAGAAACTATAATCTCTGTCATTGCAAACATGTTTAATCATAATGGGCTTAATCATGGGCACTAGGTTAAACATATTTACACAGACAAGACAAGTTGAGTTCATACCAGTTTCTGCTTGCCACGGCCAGCTCATCGAGTCATTATTGGCTTTCACTTGCATGACCGAATGATATGAAAATAATAATAGTGCAAGAGTGCCATGGACTAAGCTAGAATCTGCAAACATTTTATTCAACAGGAGAAGACAAGGTAAAATGGGCTCTTTATTAGTTCAACAATTATTCATATGAGAGCCACTCAACGTTTTCATCGTGGTCTTCTCCTCGGTACAACTCGAATAAAAGAAAAGAATTTCAGAGAAACACACTGAAATATTTTTTGGAGTTTTGGTTCTTCTTCAACAAGCAAATAAAAAGCAAAAACGAGAAAATCTATTTACATGGGAAAGCTCCCAACAAGCAAAAGAAGAACAAGGAAATCTTTTTGGATTTTCTTTTAGTACTACTACTAAGCATGCATAAAAAGTAAATTACTACAACTATTTTTTTTGGTTTTTTCTAAAGTTTTTCAAACACACAAGAAGAAAGCAAGAAAATAAATCTAAGCATGGATAATACAATGAAAAAGTGTGAACACCGACAAATGGAATGATATGTGAACGTGAATATAATGTCGGTAAGAAACACGTACTCCCCCAAGCTTAGGCTTTTGGCCTAAGTTGGTAATGAAACAGTAGCCTGGAGGGTAGTAGTCGGCGTGGTAGCTCACAAAGGCTCTCGGTGCGGAGGCCTCAGCACGCCATGCCGCCAACACTACTGCATTGTGAGCTCGGGCCTCGCTCTCAAGAACAAAATATCTTTCCTTGCTGTGATAATCAAAGAGAGCAGGCGCAGGAAAATATGTGTCCACAACATGTGATTGGTTAAACAACAAATTGTAAGTGAAGTTATCAACCCTTCCCTTGAGAATCTTATGCTCCTTTAAGGCATCAAAATCTAAATATGGAGTGGGTAGGATAGGGTCAAAGGGCAAAGGTGAAACACCCAGTCCCCATGCTAAACTTGTGGCATAAATTCCACCATAGAACCAGCCACTTTTGGCGTTATGCTGAAGTCTACGTGCAACAATCACTCCAAGGTTATAATTCCTTTCACCTGTGAGAGCGGTGTGAATGAGGCTCAAGTCTGGCAAAAAAAGTATGCTACGGTCTTGCTTGCCTACTATGCATTTCCCGTTAAATAATGCAAAGTACTGAATTGCGGGAAAGCGAATGCTCTTTATTCTTCCTTGCCTTACTCCCCTATTTTCACCGTAGCAAAGGCTAGTCAAGAAGGTCTCATACTCAGCCTTTGGTGGCTCATCAAGCGACCCCCAAAATGGAAGTTTGCAATGGTAAGCAAAATTTTCTAGTGGAATAGTAAATGGTTCATCATAAAGCATAAACGACACCCTAGACTCACGTGGAAAATATTTAAATCCTTTGACAAATGATTCAGTGAGAAGATGTCGCTATTCACACTTATCTGAGAGGTAGGGACCGAGACCGGCATTATGAACATATAGCTCAAATTCCTCATTGATGCCCACCTGCATCATATACTCATCGCAAGGCCATAAGCATGTTTTGGTGGCGGCATCTCGCGTGGAACTTTCACTTGGTTCAACGTAATACCGGTGGGCAGAACCATCACTAGAGGATGCCCCCGAGGATCGTCTCCTCGAAGAACTCCTTCCAAATAGGTTCATCGTGTCTGCGTACAATTTTCTGAAAATAAAATTTTGGAGTGACAAAAATTTGTCAACAAAACTTTGTAAGATTGATAGCAACTACTCATAAGGATACATAGAGGCCACAACAAGCATTCAAACTACTTAGAACACTAAGAATTGAACATGCAAACACATCTACAGCAGCACCAAGAGTAGCTAATTATTCAAAGTATAAACCACTAAAACAAAAACTAATTGGACAAATGGTGGAGTCACATACCAAGCAACAATCCCCCGAAACAATTTCTGAAACGGAGCTTCGAGCAAAGAGATCGAAAATGGCAGCAAAATGAGCAAGACCATGGGAGA
Source organism: Triticum dicoccoides (assembly GCF_002162155.2). Lineage (NCBI taxonomy): Eukaryota > Viridiplantae > Streptophyta > Magnoliopsida > Poales > Poaceae > Triticum > Triticum dicoccoides. Next base: position 356,760,544 of record NC_041381.1, on the reverse strand, counting down.
GAGAGAGAGCAATGGGGATTTTTTTTCTGGTGGTAAGTGATGATGTGGTATGAAGAGGTAAGTGAGTGGGCCCACATGGGGACCACAACCCACCAGGGCGCGCCTGGGGGTGCTGGCGCACCCAGGTGGGTTGTGCCCACCTGGTGCACCTCCCTCTGATTATTTCTGCACCAAAAATTCTTAAATATTCAGGAAAAAATCATATAAAATTTTTAGACCATTCTGAGAACTTTTATTTTTGGGTCATTTTTCATTGCACGGGAAATTCAGGAAACAGACAAAACAGGGCATTTATTTTATTTAACTAATAAAGACAGAGAATAAAAAGTAGGACAGAAAGTAGTGCTTACTAAATTCATCAACTTCATACCATTCAAAAAGGATTCATTAATAATGTTGATCAAGACTTATTAACAACCACTTTCGATTAGCATGAAACCGAAGAACTTTCGTAAATCCAGTTACCTCAATGGGGATATGCGTTTCCCCAACAATAAGCATTTCATATTTCTTTTTGACGGTAGGTAGAGGTATTTGAAAACTTCCAATAGTGATTGTCAGAGATTTTTCAATAACATTAATACCATTCACTTGGAATTGTTTCTTTGGAAAGTGCACCGTATGCTCATTACCATTAATATGAAAAGTGACCTTGCTTTTATTGCAATCAATAACAGCCCCTGCAGTATTCAAGAAGGGTCTACCAGGGATAATCGACATGTTGTCGTCCTCGGGCATCTCAAGTATAACAAAGTCAGTCAAAATAGTAACATTAGCAATAACAACGGGCACATCCTCACAGATATCGATAGGTATGGTAGTTGATTTGTCAGCCATTTGCAAAGATATTTTAGTAGGTGTGAGTTTATTTAAGTCAAGTCCTTTATATAAAGACAAAGGCATAACACTAACACCACCTCCTAAATCACACAAAGCAGTTTTCACATAATTCTTTTTGATAGAGCAAGGTATAGTTGGTATTCCCGGATCTCCAAGTTTTTTAGGTACTCCATCTTTGAAAGTATAATTAGCAAGCATAGTGGAGATTTTGGCTTCCAGTATTTTTCTCTTATTTGTGATGATGTCTTTCATATACTTTGCATAAGGAGGCATTTTCAAGATATCAGTCAAGCGAGTACACAAAAAGACTGGCCTCAACATTTCAGCAAAGCATTCAAATTCTACATCATCATTCTTTTTAGTTGACTTGGGTGGAAAAGGCATTGGTTTTTGAACCCATGGTTCTCTTTCTTTACCATGTTTTCTAGCAATGAAGTCTCTTTTGGCACACCTTTTATTTTTAGCTTGTGGGTTATCAGGATCAACAGGTGGTTCTATCTCAACGTCATTATCTGGTTCTTTATTATTTGGTTGAGAGTCTTTATGAACCTCATCATTATATTTTTCATTATCATTATGTGAGTCTTCATTGCCAGATTGAGTTTCAGCATCAGAGATAGAAATTTCATTATCATTATCAGGAGGTTTTTCTATTTCAGGTTCACTAGAGGTGTGCAAGGTCCTATCATTTTTATTTTTCCTTTTCTTTTTATTTCTAGAAGGACTAGGTGCACTAGTGTTAGATCTTTGTGAATCTTGTTCAATTCTTTTTGGGTGTCCCTTCGGATAAAGTGGTTCCTGAGTCATTTTACCTCCTCTAGTTGCAACTCTAACAGCAAAGTCATGCATATTATGATTTATTTCATCAAGCAATTCTCTTTGAGATTTAGCAACTTGTTCTAATTGAGTTTGAACCATAGAAGCATATTTTCCAACACCTCTAACATCATTTGAGATTCTAAATAACAAGTTACTTAAGCGAGCAATCATATTAGAATTATATTTCAATTGTTTCATAACATTTGCACTGAAGTGATCTTGTTTCCTAATGTAGTTTTCAAACTCATAAAGGCATTGCCTAGGATGCATATTGTGAGGATTATCATTTTCATTAAACATCATAAGAGAATTTACCTCTACCACCTTAGGCAGTGGTGGTGTATTAAGCCCATGTATTTCTTCAATAGGAGGTAATTTTTTATCATCCTTAGCTTTAATACCTTTTTCCTTCATAGATTTTTGTGCCTCTTGCATATCTTCAGGACTGAGATATAATATACCTCTCTTCTTCCGAGTGGGTTGAGGCGATGGTTCAGGTATAGTCCAATCATCATAATTTTTCAATATGTTATTCAATATTTCTTCAGCTTGAGCAATAGTTCGTTCCCTGAAAACACAACCAGCACAACTATCTAGGAAGTCCCTAGAAGCATCGGTTAGTCCATTATAGAAGATATCAAGTATTTCATTTTTCTTAAGAGGATGATTAGGCAAAGCATTAAGTAATTGGCAAAGCCTCCCCCTAGCTTGTGGGAGACTCTCTTCTTTAGTTTGCACAAAGTTAAATATTTCCTATAAGGCAACTTGTTTAATATGAGCAGGAAAATATTTTTCACAGAAGTAATAAATCATATCCTGGGGACTACACACACAACCAGGAGCAAGAGTATTATACCAATCTTTAGCATCACCCTTTAATGATAAAGGAAATAATTTGAGAATAAAGCAATAGCGAGTTTTCTCATCATGAGTGAAAAGGGTGGCTATGTCATTCAACTTAGTAAGATGTGCCATAATAGCTTTAGTTTCATAACCATGGAAAGGATCAGATTCAACCAAAGTAATTAACTCCGCGTCGACAGAGAATTCATAATCCTTATCATCAATACAGATAGGTGAAGTAGCAAACTTAGGATCACACTTCATTCTAGCATTCAAAGTTTTTCTTTATACTTGTGTAGTAATTTCTCTAGATCATCTCTATCTTTACAAGCAAGAATGTCTCTAGTTGCTTCTTCACTCATAACATAACCTTCCGGTACCTTAGGAAATTCATATCTAGGAAGGATAGTTCTAGGAGGTGTTTTGGGAGTTTTAGTTTCAAGCTCATCATCAGATTCAACAACATCATGTTGTATAACTCTAGCAATTTGTTTATCAAGAAATTCAGCAAGTGGCACATCATCATTATCAAGCAAGGTACTAGCATCATAATAAGCATCATTCATAGTAGAAGTAGCATCATCAATAACTTGCGACATATCAGAATTAATAGCATGTGGTGGTGTTGCAAGTTTACTCATAACAGAAGGTGAATAAAGCAGAACTGGATGGCAGTTCCTTACCTCCCCTCGTCCTTGAGGGAAACACCTTAGTCTTTGGATCCTTTAGATTCTTTATAGTGATAATATGATAATAATCCCAAGTGACTCAACAAGTATAGCTATGCTCCCCGGCAACGGCGCCAGAAAAATGTCTTGATAACCCACAAGTATAGGAGATCGCAACAGTTTTCAAGGGTAGAGTATTCAACCCAAATTTATAGATTCGACACAAGGGGATACAAATAATATTTGAAGGTATTAGCAGCTGAGTTGTAAATTCAACCACACCTGGAGATTAATTATCTGCAGCAAAGTGATCAGTAGCAAAGTAGTTTGATAGTAGTGACAGCAGTAACGGTAACAGTAACAGTGATAGCAGTAATGTGTAGCAAGTGTAACAGTGATGATAGCAATAGTAACACAACAAGATCAATAAGGATAAATTCGTAGGCATTGGATCGATAACTTGTTGGATGATATTCATCATGTGACAGTTATAACCTAGGGCGATACGGCACTAGCTCTAATTCATCGATATAATGTAGGCATGTATTTCGTAAATAGTCGTACATGCTTTATTAGAAGAACTTGCATGACATATTTTGTCCTACCCTCCCGTGGCAGGGGGATCCATACTGGAAACTAAGGGATATTAAGGCCTCCTTTTAATAGAGAATCGTAACAAAGCATTAACACATAGTAAATACATGAACTCCTCAAACCACGGTCATCACCGGGAGTGGGCCCGGTTGTTGTCACTCCAAGGTTGCTGGATCATAACCATAGTAGGTGACTATAACTTGCAAGATCGGATCTAAAACATCGATATAATGATGAATTCATAAACGGTTCAGATCTAAAATCATGGCACCCGGGCCCAAAGTGACAAGCATTAAGCATAGCAAAGTCATAGCAACATCAATCTAAGAACATAGTGGATACTAGGGATCGGGCCCTAACAAAACTAAATCGATTAATCTCATCCAACTCCTCACCGACTAGCGAGCCTACGAAGGAATTACTCATTCCCGGTGGGGAGCATCATGGAATTGGCGATGGAGAAGGGTTGGTGATGACGCAGAACAAATATCCCCCTCTCCGGAGCCCCAAACGGACTCCAGATCTCCTCTCCCGAGGAAGAACAGGGCTTGGCGGTGGCTCCATCTCATGGATCGCGATAATTCTTTCTCCCTGATTTTTTTCTAGAATAATGTGATTTTATAGTATCAGGGGGTCATCAGCGGGGCCACCAGGTGGGTACAACCCACTTGGGCACGCCAGGAGAGGGGGGCGCGCCCTGGTGGGTTGTGCCCACCCAGGGCCCCCTCTCTGGTGGGTCTTGGCTCCAGAAATTCTTATTATTGCTATAAAAATCCTTGCAAAGTTCCGTTCCATTCCAAGAACTTTTATTTCTGCACAAAATCAACACCATGGTAGTTCTGCTGAAAACAGCGTCAGTCCAGGTTAGTTTCATTCAAATCATGCAAATTAGAGTCCAAAACAAGAGGAAAGCATGAAAAAATAGATACGCTGGAGACATATCAACTGACAGCTCCACCATTCAATACAAATATGTATCTAGTTTGTGACTTGGAGTCATCCGGGTCAGCATCAAAGCTTGCATTGACGTAACCATTTACGACGAGCTCTTTGTCACCTCCATAAACGAGAAACATATCCTTAGTCCTTTTCAGGTATTTCAGGATGTTCTTGACCGCTGTCCAGTGATCCACTCCTGGATTACTTTGGCACCTCCCTGCTAAACTAATAGCAAGGCACACATCAGGTCTGGTACATAGCATTGCATACATGATAGAACCTATGGCTGAGGCATAGGGAATGACTTTCATTTTCTCTCTATCTTCTGCAGTGGTCGGGCATTGAGTCCGACTGAACTTCACACATTGTAACGTAGGCAAGAACCCTTTCTTTGACTGATCCATTTTGAACTTCTTCAAAACTTTATCAAGGTATGTGCTTTGTGAAAGTCCAATTAAGCGTCTTGATCTATCTCTATAGATCTTGATGCCCAATATATAAACAGCTTCACCGAGGTCTTTCATTGAAAAATTCTTATTCAAGTATCCTTTTATGCTATTCAGAAATTCAGTATCATTTCCGATCAACAATGTGTCATCCACATATAATATCAGAAATGCTAGAGAGCTCCCACTCACTTTCTTGTAAATACAGGATTCTCCAAAAGTCTGCATAAAACCATATGCTTTGATCACACTATCATAGCGTATATTACAACTCCGAGAGGCTTGCACCAGTCCATAAATGGATCGCTGGAGCTTGCACACTTTGTTAGCACCTTTTGGATCGACAAAACCATCTGGTTGCATCATATACAACTCTTCTTTAAGATATCCATTAAGGAATGCAGTTTTGACATCCATTTGCCAAATTTCATAATCATAAAATGCGGCAATTGCTAACATGATTCGGACAAACTTAAGCATCGCTACGAGTGAGAAGGTCTCATCGTAGTCAACTCCTTGAACTTGTCAAAAAACTTTCCATAACAAGTCGAGCTTTGTAGACAGTAACATTACCGTCAGCGTCAGTCTTATTCTTGAATATCCATTTATCCTCTATTGCTTGCCGATCATCAGGCAAGTCAACCAAAGTCCACACTTTGTTCTCATACATGGATCCCATCTCAGATTTCATGGCCTCGAGCCATTTCGCGGAATCTGGGCTCATCATCGCTTCCTCATAGTTCGTAGGTTCGTCATGGTCAAGTAACATGACCTCCAGAAAAGGATTACCGTACCACTCTGGTGCGGATCTTACTCTGGTTGACCTACGAGGTTTGGTAGTAACTTGATCAGAAGTTTCATGTTCATCATCATTAGCTTCCTCACTAATTGGTGTAGGAATCACTGGAACTAATTTCTGTGATGAACTACTTTCCAATTCGGGAGAAGGTACAATTACCTCATCAAGTTCTACTTTCCTCCCACTCACTTCTTTCAAGAGAAACTCCTTCTCTAGAAAGGATCCATTCTTAGCAACGGATATCTTGCCTTCAGATCTGTGATAGAAGGTGTACCCAACAGTCTCCTTTGGGTATCCTATGAAGACACATTTCTCCAATTTCGGTTCGAGCTTATCAGGTTGAAGCTTTTTCACATAAGTGATATGTCTCCAACGTATCTACTTTTCCTAACGTGTTTCCTCTTGTGTTGGACTCTACTCCTCATGATTTGAATGAAACTAACCCTAGACTAACGCCGTTTTCAGCAGAACTACCATGGTGTTGTTTTTGTGCAGAAATAAAAGTTCTCGGAATGGAACGAAACTTTGCGAGTATTTTTTATATCAATAATAAGAATTTCTGGAGCCAAGACCTGCTTGAGAGGGGCACCTGGGTGGGCACAACCCACCAGGGCGCGCCCCCCTCTCCTAGCATCCAGGTGGGTTGTCCCCACCTGGTGGCCCCGCTGACCCTGAAACCAACGCTATAAAATCCTATTTTCGGAGAAAAATTCTACGAGAAAGAATTACCGCGATCCGCAAAATGGAGTCGCCGCCAAGCCCCGTTCTTCCTCGGGAGGGAAGATCTGGAGTCTGTTTGGGGCTCGGGAGAGGGTGATCTTCATTCTTCGTCATCACCAACCCTTCTCCATCGCCTATTCCATGATGCTCCCCACCGGGAGTGAGTAATTCCTTCGTAGGCTCGCTGGTCGGTGAGGAGTTGGATGAGATTCATCATGTAATTGAGTTAGTTTTGTTAGGGCTTGATCCCTAGTATCCACTATGTTCTTAGATTGATGTTGCTATGACATTGCCATGCTTAATGCTTGTCACTTTGGGCCCGGGTGCCATAATTTCAGATCTGAACCGTTTATGTTATCACCATTATATCCATGTTCTAGATCTGATCTTGCAAGTTATATAGTCACCTACTACGTGTTATGATCCGGTTACCCCGGAGTGACAATAACCAGGACTTCTTCCGGTGATTACCGTAGTTTGAGGAGTTCATGTATTCACTATGTGTTAATGCTTTGTTCCGATTCTCTATTAAAAGGAGGCCTTAATATCCCTTAGTTTCCAATATGGACCCCGCTGCCACGGGAGGGTAGGACAAAAGATGTCATGCAAGTTCTTTTAATAAAGCAAGTATGAGTATTTACGGAATACATGCCTGAACTGGAGCTAGTGCCAAATAGCCCTAGGTTATAACTGTCATATGATGAATATCATCCAACAAGTCACCTATCCAATGCCTACGAACTTTTCCATACTGTTTCTGCTAAGTTACTACTGCTATCATCATTGTTACACTTGCTACAAAATTACTGCTATCACTATTACCGTTACAATTACTGTTGTCACTACTATCAAAACTATCATATTACTGTGCTACTGACTACTTGCTGCAGATAATTAATCTCCAGGTGTGGTTGAATTGACAACTCAGCTGCTAATACCTTCAAATATTCTTTGGCTCCCCTTGTGTTGAAACTATGAATTTGGGTTGAATACTCTACCCCTAAATATTGTTGCGATCCCCTATACTTGTGGGTTATCAATAAGCATCACAGCCCCAAACTTTAAGAAACTACAACTTGGGTTTCTTGCCAAACCACAGTTCATATGGTGTCGTCTCAACGGATTTAGATGGTGCCCTATTTAACGTGAATGCAGCCGTCTCTAAAGCATAACCCCAAAATGATAGCGGTAAATCAGTAAGAGACATCATAGATCGCACCATATCTAATAAAGTACGATTACGATGTTTGGACACACCATTACATTGTGGTGTTCCACGTGGCGTGAGATGAGAAATTATTCCACATTGTTTCAAATAAATACCAAACTTGTAACTCAAATATTCTCCTCCACGATCAGATCGTAGAAACTTTATTTTCTTGTTATGATGATTTTCCACTTCACTCTGAAATTCTTTGAACTTTTCAAATGTTTCAGACTTATGTTTCCTCAACTAGATATACCCATATCTGCTCAAATCATCTGTGAAGGTTAGAAAATAACGATACCCGCCGTGAGCCTCAACGCTCATCGGACCGCATACATAAGTATATTATTTCCAACAAGTCTGTTGCTCGTTCCATTGTTCCGGAGAATGGAGTCTTAGTCATCTTGCCCATGAGGCATGGTTCGCAAGCATCAAGTGATTCCAAAAGTCCATCAGCATGGAGTTTCTTCATGCGCTTTACACCAATATGACCTAAACGGCAGTGCCATAAATAAGTTGCACTATCATTATTAAACTTGTATCTTTTGGCTTCAATACTATGAATATGTGTATCTCTACTATCAAGATTCAATAAAAATAGACCACTCATCAAGGGTGCATGACCATAAAAGATATTACTCATATAAATAGAATAACCATTATTCTCTGATTTAAAATAATAACCATCTCGCATCAAACAAGATCCAAATACAATGTTCATGCTTAACGCTAGCACCAAACAATTATTTAGGTCTCAAACTAATCCCGAAGGTAGATGTAGAGGTAGCGTGCCGATGGCGATTACATCAACTTTTGAACCATTTCCCACGCGCATCGTCACCTTGTCCTTAGCCAATCTTCCTATAATCTGTAGCCCCTATTTCGAGTTGCAAATATGAGCAACAAAACCAGTATCAAATACCCAGGCGCTACTACGAGCATTAGTAAGGTACACATCAATAACATGTATATCAAATATACCTTTCACTTTGCCATCCTTCTTATCCGCTAAATACTTGGGGCAGTTCCGCTTCGAGTGACCAGTCCCTTTGCAGTAGAAGCACTCAGTCTTAGGCTTAGTTCCAGACTTTGGCTTCTTCACTTGAGCAGCAACTTGCTTGCCATTCTTCTTGAAGTTCCCCTTCTTGAAACTAGTGGTCTTGTTGACCATCAACACTTGATGCTCCTTCTTGATTTCTACCTCTGCATCTTTTAGCATTACGAAGAGCACGGGAATTGTCTTATCCATCCCTTGCATATTATAGTTCATTGCAAAGCTTTTGTAGCTTGGTGGCAGTGATTGAAGAACTCTGTCAATGACACTATCATCAGGAAGATTAACTCCCAATTGAGTCAAGTGGTTTTGGTACCCCAGACATTCTGAGTATATGTTCACTGATAGAACTATTCTCCTCCATCTTGCAGCTATAGAACTTATTGGAGACTTCATATCTCTCAATTTGGGCATTTTCTTGAAATATTAACTTCAACTCCTAGAACATCTCATATGCTCCATGACGTTCAAAACATCGTTGAAGTCCCGGTTCTAACCCGTAAAGCATGGCACACTGAACTATCGAGTAGTCATCAAGTTTGCTTCGCCAGATGTTCATAACATCCGAAGTTGATCCTGTAGTGGGTTTTGTACTTAGCGGTGCTTCCAGGACGTAATTCTTTTGTGCAGCAATGAGGATAATCGCCAAGTTATGGACCCAGTCCATGTAGTTGCTACCATCATCTTTCAACTTAGATTTCTCTAGGAAAGCATTAAAATTCAAAGGAATGGTAGAACGGGCAATTGATCTACGAAAACATAGACATGAAAAATACTATCAGGTACTAAGTTCATGATAAATTAAAGTTCAATTTAATCATATTACTTAAGAACTCCCACTTAGATAGACATCCCTCTAGTCATCTAAATGATCACACGATCCATATCAACTAAACCATGTCCGATCATCACGTGAGATGGAGTAGTTTTTAGTGGTGAACATCACTATGTTCATCATATCTACTATATGATTCACGCTCGACCTTTCGGTCTCAGTGTTCCGAGGCCATATCTGCATATGCTAGGCTCATCAAGTTTAACTTGAGTATTCTGCGTGTGCAAAACTGGCTTGCACACGTTGTATGTGATCGTAGAGCTTATCATACCCGATCATCACAAGGTGTCTCGACACGACGAACTGTAGCAACGGTGCATACTCATGGAGAACACTTATACCTTGAAATTTAGTGAGATATCATCTTATAATGCTACCACCGTACTAAGCAAAATAAGATGCATAAAAGATAAACATCACATGCAATCAAAATAAGTGATATGATATGGCCATCATCATCTTGTGCCTTTGATCTCCATCTCCAAAGCACCGTCATGATCACCATCGTCACCGGCTTGACACCTTGATCTCCATCATAGCATTGTTGTCGTCTCGCCAACTACCGCTTCCACGACTATTGCTACCTCTTTAGTTATAAAGTAAAGCAATTACATGGCGATTACATTTCATACAATAAAGCGACAACCATAAGGCTCCTGCCAATTGCCGATAACTGTTACAAAACATGATCATCTCATTCAACAATTTACATCTCATCACATCTTGACCATATCACATCACAACATGCCCTGCAAAAACAAGTTAGACGTCGCCTACTTTGTTGTTGCAAGTTTTACGTGGCTGCTATGGGCTTCTAGCAAGAACCCTTCTTACCTACGCATCAAAAACCACAACGATTTTTCGTCAAGTGTGCTGTTTTAACCTTTAACAAGGACTGGGCGTAGTCAAACTCGATTCAGCTAAAGCTGGAGAAACAGACACCCGCTAGCCACATGTATGTGAAGCACGTCGGTAGAACCAGTCTCATGAACGTGTTCATGTAATGTCGGTCCGGGCCACTTCATCCAACAATACTGCCGAATCAAAGTAAGACGTTGCTGGTAAGCAGTATGACTATTATCGCCCACAACTCTTTGTGTTCTGCTCGTGCATATAACATCTATGCATAGACCTGGCTCGGATGCCACTTTTGGGGAATGTAGTATTTCAAAAAAATTCATACGATCATGCAAGATCTATCTAGGAAAAGCATAACAACGAGCGGGAAGAGTGTGTCCACGTACCCTCGAAACCGTAAGCGGAAGCATTTTGTAATGCGGTTGATGTAGTCGAACGTCTTCGCGATCCAATCGATCCAAGCACCGAACGTAGGGCACCTCCGCGTTCGGCACATGTTCAGCTCGATGACGTCCCTCGATCTCTTGATCTAGCTGAGGACGAGGGAGAGTTCCTTCAGCACGATGGCGCGGCGACGGTGATAATGAAGTTACTGGCGCAGGGCTTCGCCTAAGCACTACGACAAAATGATCGAGGTGTGTAACTATGGAGGGGGCACCACACACGGCTAAGAGAAGACTTAGTGTGCCTTTGGGGTGCCCCCCTCCCACATATATAAAGGGGGAGGAGAGGTGGCTGACCCAAGGAGGGGTGCGCCATGGGGGGGGGGAGTCCTACTTGGACTCTCGGTCCAAGTAGGATTCGCCCCCCCTTTCCTATTCCCACTAGGAGAAGGAGGGAAGGAGGAGAAGGAGAGAAGGAAAGGGAGCCCGGCCCCCCAACCCTAGTCAAATTCGGATTGGGCTTGGGGGGCGTGCCACCACCTGGCCGCCGCCTCCTCTCTCCACTAGGGCCCATGAAGGCCCATTAACTCCCGGGGCGGGGGGGGGGGTTCTAGTAACCCCCGGTACTCTGGAAAATGCCCGAACCTATCCGAAACCATTCCGGTGTCCAAACATAACCTTCCAATATTTCAATCTTTATGTCTCGACCATTTCGAGACTCCTCGTCATGTCCGTGATCTCATCTGGGACTCCGAATAAACTTCGATTCATCAAAACACATAACTCATAATACAAATCGATATCGAACGTTAAGCGTGCGGACCCTACGGGTTCGAGAATTATGTAGACATGACCAAGACACATCTCAGGTCAATAACCAATAGCGGAACCTGGATGCCCATATTTGCTCCTACATATTCGACGAAGATCTTTATCGGTCAAACTGCATAACAACATACGTTGTTCCCTTTGTCATCGGTATGTTAGTTGCCCGAGATTCGATTGTCGGTATCATCATACCTAGTTCAATATCGTTTCTAGAAAGTATCTTTACTCCTTCCGTAATGCATCATCCCGCAACTAACTCATTAGTCATATTGCTTGCAGGGCTTATAGTGATGAGCATTACCGAGAGGGCCTAGAGATACCTCTCCAAAACACGGAGTGACAAATAGTAATCTCGATCTATGCCAACTCGACAAACACCATCGAAGACACCTGTAGAGCATCTTTATACGTTTGATAGCACACAAGGTGTTCCTCCGGTATTCGGGAGTTGCATAATCTCATAGTCAAAGGAACATGTATAAGTCATGAAGAAAGCAATAGCAATAAAACTAAACGATCATATATGCTAAGCTAACGGATGGGTCTTGTCCATCACATCATTCTCTAATGATGTGATCCCGTTCATTAAATGAAAACACATGTCTATGGTCAGGAAACTTAACCATCTTTGATTAACGAGCTAGTCTAGTAGAGGCATACTAGGGACACTCTGTTTGTATATGTATCCACACATGTACAATGTTTCCAGTTAATCAAATTCTAGCATGAATAATAAACATTTATCATGATATAAGAAAATATAAATAACAACTTTATTATTGCCTCTAGGGCATATTTCCTTCAGAATAACAGCTGCCGGCATTCTACCTCTTTGTGTAAACCTAGCATATTATGAGAGCAAAGGCATTAGAATTCCTCCATAAAGATTTATTATGGCTAATACGTCTCCAATGTATCTATAATTTTTTATTGTTCCATGCTGTTATATTATCAATCTTGGATGTTTTATAACCATTTTATAGTCATTTTATATCATTTTTTGGTACTAACCTATTGACATAGTGCCAAGTGCCAGTTTCTGTTTTCTGCATGTTTTTACATCGCAGGAAATCAATACCAAACGGAGTCCAAATGCAACAAAACTTTACGGAGATTTCTTATGGACCATAAGACACCCAATGGGCCAAGGCAGCGCCTGGGGGTGCTCCGAGGGGAGCACAACCCACCGGGGCGCGCCAGAAGGCCCAGACGGGCCCTGGTGGGTCGTGCCCACCTCACGTGCCCCCCGGACCGCCTCTTTGCTCTATAAATACCCCAATATTCCAGAAACACTAGGGAAGTCGACGAAAATCAATTCCAGCCTCCTCAGAGTCCAGAACCACCAGATCCAATCTAGACACCATCACGGAGGGGTTCACCACTTCCATTGGTGCCTCTCCGATGATGCGTGAGTAGTTCTTTGTAGACCTTCGGGTCCGTTCTAAGTAGCTAGATGGCTTCCTCTCTCTCATTTGATTCTCAATACAACGGTCTCTTGGAGATCCATATGATGTAACTATTTTTGCGGTGTGTTTGTTGGGATCCGATGAACTTTGAGTTTATGATCAGATCTATCTTTTTATATCCATGAAAGTTATTTGAGTTTCTTTGATCTCTTATATGCATGATTGCTTATAGCCTTGTATTTCTTCTCTGATTTTGGGTTTTGTTTGGCCAACTCGATCTATTCATCTTGCAATGGGAAGAGGTGCTTTGTAGTGGGTTCAATGTTATGGTGCTTGATCCCAGTGACAGAAGGGGAACCGACACGTATGTGTCGTTGCTACTAAAGATTAAACGATGGGGTCTATCTCTACATAGATAGATCTTGTCTACATCATGTCATCGTTCTTATTGCATTACTCCGTTTCTCCATGAACTTAATACACTAGATGCATGCAAGATAGCGGTCGATGTGTGGAGTAATAGTAGTAGATCCAGGCAGGAGTCGGTCTACTAATCTTGGACGTGATGCCTATGTAATGATCATTGCCTGGATATCGTCATGATTATTTGAAGTTATATCAATAACCCAACAGTAATTTGTTTACCCATAGTTTGCTATTTTTATCGAGAGAAGCCACTAGTGAAACCTACGGCCCCGGTTCTCTTTCTCATATTATTTGCCTTCATGGTCTATTTTCCTTTGCTTTTATTTTCAGATCTATTAAACCAAAAATACAAAAATACTTTGCTACATTTTATTCTTATTTATTTTATTTGGCATTCAATCTATCAATATTTACAACTTTCTCCCACCCACGTGCCAATTTCTGGTGCCGTTACCCGAAAGGGATTGAAAACCCCTTTTACACGTCGGGTTGCGAGTATTTGTTATTTGTGTGCAGGGGTTGTTTATGGTGTGTTGCTTGGTTTTCCTACTAGTTCGATAACCTTGGTCTCATAACTGAGGGAAATACCTACCGCCGCTATGATGCATCATCCCTTCCTCTTTGGGGAAATACCGACGTAGCTTCAAGCCGCCATCACACGCCTGCGTCGCGTATGTACGGCCACGTCCGCACGATGTTGCATTCGCCGCTTTGGGCCTGGCCGGTCGGGTGCCGCTGCTGCGTTGGCCGGTCGGGCGTCGCCGCTCGGGCGCCAGAACTATGTTGGCTGCCTGCGCGTCGCTGCTGACGCACTCATCCGCATGTCGTCCTACATCGGTCGTCGCCACCGGCTTCAGCTTGGACTCTGCCACCACCCTGTCTCCACCGAGCGGCTCTACCACGTCACGCGCGATCGGATTGATCATACGCCCGTCGCCACGATCCGCCTCATATACGCCGTTGATACGTCTCCGATGTATCTACTTTTCCTAATGTTTTTCCTCTTGTTTTGGACTCTAATTTGCATGATTTGAATGAAACTAACCCGGACTGACGCTGTTTTCAGCAAACTGCCATGGTGTTTTTTTTGTGCGGAAATAAAAGTTCTCTAAATGGAACGAAACTTTGCGAGGATTTTTTATACAATAAAAGAAAATTTCTAGAGCCAAGAACCACCGTAGGGGGGCACCTGGGTGGGCACAACCCACCAGGGCGTGCCTCCCCCTCCAGGCGCGCCGAGGTGGGTAGTCCCCACCTGATGGCCCCGCAGACCCTGAAACCGACTCTATAAAATCCTATTTTTCCAGAAAAAAATCAAGGAGAAATAATTATCACGTTCCGTGATACGGAGCCGCCGCTGTCTCCTGTTCTTCATTGGGAGGCCAGCTCTGGAGTCCGTTTGGGGCTCCGAAGAGGGGGATCTGTGATCTTTGTCATCACCAACCCTTCTCCATCACCAATTCCATGATGCTCCCCACCGGGAGTGAGTAATTCCTTCGTAGGCTCGCTGGTCGGTGAGGAGTTGGATGAGGTTCATCATGTAATCTAGTTAGTTTTGTTAGGGCTTGATCCCTAGTATCCACTATGTTGTGAGATTGATGTTGCTATGACTTTGCGCTGCTTAATGCTTGTCACTTTGGGCCCGGGTGCCATGATTTCAGATCTGAACCGTTTATGTTATCACCATTATATCCATGTTCTAGATCCGATCTTGCAAGTTATAGTCACCTACTACGTGTTATGATCCGGCAACCCCGAAGTGGCAATAGTCGGGACCACTCCCGGTGATGACCGTAGTTTGAGGAGTTCATGTATTCACTGTGTGTTAATGCTTTGTTCCGGTTCTCTATTAAAAGGAGACCTTAATATCCCTTAGTTTCCAATAGGACCCCTCTGCCACGGGAGGGTAGGACGAAATATGTCATGCAATTCTTTCCATAAGCACGTATGACTATTTACGGAATATATGCCTACATTATTTTTATGAACTGGAGCTAGTGCCATATCGCCCTAGGTTATAACTGTCACATGATGAATATCATCCAACAAATATATCATCGATCCAATGCCTAAGAATTTATCTTATATTGTTCTTGCTAAAGTACCACTACTATCGTTACTGTTGCGCTTGCTACAAAATTACTGCTATCACTATTACCGTTACTATTGTCGTTGCTACTACCATCAACACTATCATACTACTTTGCTACTGATGACTTTGCTGCAGATAATTAATCTCCAGGTGTGGTTGAATTGACAACTCAGCTGCTAATACTTGCAAATATTCTTTGTCTCCCCTTGTGTTGAATCTATAAATTTGGGTTGAATACTCTACCCTCGAAAACTGTTGCGATCCCATATACTTGTCGGTTATCAAGACCTTTTTCTGGCGCCGTTGCCGGGGAGCATAGCCGTATTTGTTGAGTCACTTGGGATTATTATCAATTTATCACTATGAAGAATCTGAAGGATGCTAAGACTAAGATTTTCCCTCTAAGACGAGGGGAGGTAAGGAACTGCCATCTAGCTCTACTTTAGATTCACCTTCTGTTTTAAGTAAACTTGCAACACCACCACATGCTATTAATCCTGATATGTCGCAAGTTATTGATGATGCTACTTCTGCTATGAATGATCCTTATGATGATGCTAGTACCTTGCTTGCTGATAATGTGCCACTAGTGAAAGGATCGATACGGTCGACTACAGGGGGGGTGAATAGGAGACTACAGATTTTAATCTTTCTTGTCAATTTTAAGGCTTAGCGGATAAATAGGGTTCACTAGATATGCAACTAGGTGAATGCAACCTATATGACAAGCAAGCTCCAAGATAAATATGCTAGGCATGTTGGAAATATGCCCTAGAGGCAATAATAAAATGGTTATTATTATATTTCCTCGTTCATGATAATTGTCTTTTTATTCATGCTATAATTGTGTTATCCGGAAATCATAATACATGTGTGAATACATAGACCACAACATGTTACTAGTGAGCCTCTAGTTGACTAGCTCGTTTATCAATAGATGGTCACGGTTTCCTGACCATGGACATTGGATGTCATTGATAACGGGATCACATCATTGGGAGAATGATGTGATGGACAAGACCCAATCCTAAGCATAGCACAAGATCATGTAGTTCGTTTGCTAGAGCTTTTCCAATGTCAAGTATCATTTCCTTAGACCATGATATCGTGTAACTACCGGATGCCGTAGGAGTGCTTTGGGTGTACCAAACGTCACAACGTAACTGGGTGACTATAAAGGTATACTATAGGTATCTCCGAAAGTGTCTGTTGGGTTGACACGGATCGAGACTGGGATTTGTCACTCCGTATGACGAAGAGGTATCTCTGGGCCCACTCGGTAATGCATCATCATAATGAGCTCAAAGTGACTAAGTGGTTGGTCATGGGATCATGCATTACGGTACGAGTAAAGTGACTTGCCGGTAACGAGATTGAACGAGGTATTAGGATACCGACGATCGAATCACGGGCAAGTACCGAATCGATTGACAAAGGGAATTGTATACGGGATTACTTGAATCCTTGTCATCGTGGTTCATTCAGTGAGATCATCATGGAACATGTGGGAGCCAACATGGGTATCCAGATCCCGCTGTTGGTTATTGACCGGAGAGTCGTCTCGGTCATGACTGCATGTCTCCCGAACCCGTAGGGTCTACACACTTAAGGTTCGGTGACGCTAGGGTTGTAGAGATACTAGTATGCGATAACCCGAAAGTTGTTCGGAGTCCCGGATGAGATCCCGGACGTCACGAGGAGTTCCAGAATGGTCCGGAGGTGAAGAATTATATATAGGAAGTCCAGTTTCGGCCATCGGGAAAGTTTCGGAGGTCACCAGTATTGTACCGGGACCACCGGAAGGGTCCCGGGGGTCCACCCGGTGGGGCCACCTATCCCGAAGGGCCCCATGGGCTGAAGTGGGAGGGGAACCAGCCCCTGGTGGGCTGGTGCACCCCCTTGGGCCCCCGCGCCTAGGGTTGGAAACCCTATGGGTGGGGGCGCCCCACTTGGCTTCGGGGGCAAGCGACCCCCTTGGCCGCCCCCCCTTGAGATCCAATCTCTAGGGGGCCGGGGCCCCCCTGGCCCCTATATAAAGAGGGGGGGGGGGAGGGCAGCTGCACCCAAGTCCCTGGCGCCTCCCTCTCCCTCTGCAACACCCCTCCCTCTCGTAGAGCTTGGCGAAGCCCTGCCGAGATCGCCGCTACTTCCACCACCACGCCGTTGTGCTGCTGGATCTCCATCAACCTCTCCCTCCCCCTTGCTGGATCAAGAAGGAGGATACGTATTCCCCAACCGTACGTGTGTTGAACGTGGAGGTGCCGTCCGTTTGGCACTAGGATCATCGGTGATTTGGATCACGACGAGTACGACTCCCTCAACCCCGTTCTCTTGAATGCTTCCGCGCGATCTACAAGGGTATGTAGATGCACTCCTCTATCTCGTTGCTAGATGACTCCATAGATTGATCTTGGTGAAGCGTAGAAATTTTTTATTTTCTGCAATGTTCCCCAACAGTGGCATCAGAGCTAGGTCTATGCGTAGTTTCTATGCACGAGTAGAACACAAACTTGTCGTGGGCGTAGATGTTGTCAATTTTCTTGCCACTACTAGTCTTATATTGCTTCGGCGGAATTGTGGGATGAAGCGGCCCGGACCGACCTTACACGTACGCTTACGTGAGACAGGTTCCACCAACTGACATGCACTAGTTGCATAAGGTGGCTAGCAGGTGTCTGTCTCTCCCACTTTAGTTGGAGCGGATTCGATGAAAAGGGTCCTTATGAAGGGTAAATAGAAATTGTCATATCACGTTGTGGTTTTACGTAGGTAAGAAACGTTCTTGCTAGAAACCTATAGAAGCCACGTAAAAACATGCAACAACAATTAGAGGACGTCTAACTTGTTTTTGCAGCATATGCCTTGTGATGTGATATGGCCAAAAGGATGTGATGAATGAAATATATGTGATGTATGAGAATGATCATGTTCTTGTAATAGGAATCACGACTTGCATATCGATGAGTATGACAACCGGCAGGAGCCATAGGAGTTGTATTTATTTTTTGTATGACCTGCCTGTCATTGAATAACGCCATGTAAATTACTTTACTTTATTGCTAAACACGTTAGCCATAGAAGTAGAAGTAATCGTTGGCATGACAACTTCATGAAGACACGATGATGGAGATCATGATGATCGAAATCATGGTGTCATGCTAGTGACGAAGATGGTCATGGCGCCCCGAAGATGGAGATCAAAGGAGCAATATGATATTGGCCATATCATGTCACCATTTGATTGCATGTGATATTTATCATGTTTTGCTTCTTATTTGCTTAGTACGACGGTAGTAAATAAGATGATCTCTTATAATAATTTCAAAAAAGTGTTCTCCCTAACTGTGCGCCGTTGCGAAAGTTCGTTGTTTCAAAGCACCACGTGATGATCAGGTGTGATAGATTCTAACGTTCACATACAATGGGTGTAAGACAGATTTACACATGCAAAACACTTAGGTTGACTTGACGAGCCTAGCATGTACAGACATGGCCTTGGAACACAAGAGACCGAAAGGTCGAACATGAGTCGTATGGAAGATACGATCAACATGGAGATGTTCACCGATGATGACTAGTCCGTCTCACTTGATGATCAGACACGGTCTAGTTGAGTCGGATCATGTATCACTTAGATGACTAGAGGGATGTCTAATCTGAGTGGGAGTTCATTAAATAATTTGATTAGATGAACTTAATTATCATGAACTTAGTCTAAAAACCTTTACAAAATGTCTTGTAGATCAAATGGCCAACGCTCATGTCAACCTCAACTTCAACGCGCTCCTAGAGAAAACCAAGCTGAAAGATGATGGCAACAACTGTTCGGACTGGGTCCGGAACCTGAGGATCATCCTCATAGCTGCCAAGAAAGCATATGTCCTAGAAGGACCGCTAGGTGAAGCACCCATCCCAGAGAACCAAGACGTTATGAACGCTTGGCAGTCACGTGCTGATGATTACTCCCTCGTTCAGTGCGGCATGCTTTACAGCTTAGAACCGGGGCTCCAAAAGCGTTTTGAGCAACACGGAGCACATGCGATTTTCGAAGAGCTGAAATGGTTTTCCAAGCTCATGCCCGGGTCGAGAGATATGAAGTCTCCGACAAGTTCTACAGTTGTAAGATGGAGGAAAATAGTTCTGTCAGGGAGCACATACTCAAAATGTCTGGGTTGCACAACCGCTTGTCCCAGCTGGAGATTAGCCTCCCGGACGAGGCGGTCATTGACAGAATCCTTCAGTCCCTCCCACCTATCTACAAGATCTTTGTGATGAACTATAATATGCAGGGGATGGTGAAAACTATTCTTGAAGTATTTTCAATGCTGAAATCAGTAGAGGTGGAAATCAAAAAGGAACATCAAGTGTTGATGGTCAATAAAACCACTAGTTTCAAGAAAGGCAAGGGTAAGAAGAACTTCAAGAAGGATGGCAAGGGAGTTGCCGCGCCTGGTAAGCCAGCTGCCGGGAAGAAGCCAAAGAATGGACCCAAACATGAGACTGAGTGCTTTTATTGCAAGGGAAAGGGACACTGGAAGCGGAACTGCCCCAAATACTTAGCGGACAAGAAGGTCGGCAACACCAAAGGTAGATGTGATATACATGTAATTGATGTGTACCTTACCAGTACTCGTAGTAGCTCCTGGGTATTTGATACCGGTGCGGTTGCTCATATTTGTAACTCAAAGCAGGAGCTGCGGAATAAGCGGAGACTGGCGAAGGACGAGGTGACGATGCGCGTCGGGAATGGTTCCAAGGTCGATGTGATCGCCGTCGGCACGCTACCTCTACATTTACCTACGGGATTAGTTTTAAACCTCAATAATTGTTATTTAGTGCCAGCTTTGAGCATGAACTTTGTATCTGGATCTCGTTTAATGCGAGATGGCTACTCATTTAAATCCGAGAATAATGGTTGTTCTATTTATATGAGAGATATGTTTTATGGTCATGCCCCGCTGGTCAATGGTTTATTCTTAATGAATCTCGAACATGATGTTACACATATTCATTGTGTGAATACCAAAAGATGTAAAGTTGATAACGATAGTCCCACATACTTGTGGCACTGCCGCCTTGGTCACATTGGTGTCAAACACATGAAGAAGCTCCATGCTGATGGACTTTTGGAGTCTCTTGATTACGAATCATTTGACACATGCGAACCATGCCTTATGGGCAAAATGACCAAGACTCCGTTCTCCGGAACAATGGAGCGAGCAACCAACTTATTGGAAATCATACATACTGATGTGTGCGGTCCAATGAGCGTTGAGGCTCGCGGAGGATATCGTTATGTTCTCACTCTCACAGATGACTTGAGTAGATATGGGTATGTCTACTTAATGAAACACAAGTCTGAAACCTTTGAAAAGTTCAAGGAATTTCTGAATGAGGTAGAGAATCAACGTGACCGAAAGATAAAGTTCTTACAATCAGATCGTGGAGGAGAATACTTAAGTCACGAATTTGGTACGCACTTAAGGAAATGTGGAATCGTTTCACAACTCACGCCGCCTGGAACACCTCAGCGTAACGGTGTGTCCGAACATCGTAATCGCACTCTATTGGATATGGTGCGATCTATGATGTCACTCACCAATTTACCGCTATCATTTTGGGGATACGCTCTAGAGGCAGCTACATTCACTTTAAATAGGGCACCGTCTAAATCCGTTGAGACGACACCGTATGAATTATGGTTTGGGAAGAAACCTAAGCTGTCGTTTCTAAAAGTTTGGGGATGCGATGCTTATGTCAAGAAACTTCAACCTGAAAAGCTTGAACCCAAGTCAGAAAAATGCATCTTCATAGGATACCCTAAGTAAACCATTGGGTATACCTTCTACCTCAGATCCGAGGGCAAGATCTTTGTTGCCAAGAACGGGTCCTTTCTGGAGAAAGAGTTTCTCTTGAAAGAAGTAAGTGGGAGGAAAGTGGAACTTGATGAAGTACTACCTCTTGAACCGGAAAGTAGCGCAGCTCAAGAAGATGTTCCTGTGGTGCCTGCACTGACTAGAGAGGAAACTAATGATGATGATCAAGGTACTTCGGATCAAGTTACTACTAAACTTCGTAGGTCCACGAGGACACATTCCACACCAGAGTGGTATGGCAACCCTGTCATGGAAATCATGTTGTTAGACAACGGTGAACCTTCAAACTATGAACAAGCAATGGCGGGCCCAGATTCCAACAAATGGCTTGAATCCATGCAATCCGAGATAGGATCCATGTATGAAAACAAAGTGTGGACTTTGACAGACTTGCCCGATGATCGGCGAGCGACAGAAAACAAATGGATCTTTAAGAAGAAGACGAACGCGGATGGTAATGTTACCATCTATAAAGCTCGACCTTTCGCTAAGGGTTATCGACAAGTTCAAGGGGTTGACTATGATGAGACTTTGTCTCCTGTAGAGAAGCTGAAGTCCGTCCGAATCATGTTAGCAATTGCCGCATACTATGATTATGAGATATGGCAAATGGACGTCAAAACGGCATTCCTTAACGGTCATCTTAAGGAAGAACTGTATATGATGCAGCCGGAAGGTTTTGTCAATCCTAAGAATGCTAACAAGGTATGCAAGATCCAGCGCTCCATCTATGGGCTGGTGCAAGCATTTCGTAGTTGGAACATTCGCTTTAATGAAATGATCAAATCGTTTGGGTTTATGCAGACTTATGGAGAAGCCCGCGTTTACAAGAAAGTGAGTGGGAGCTCTGTAGCATTTCTCATATTATATGTGGATGACATACTTTTGATGGGAAATGATATAGAACTTTTGGACAACATTAAGGCCTACTTGAATAAGTGTTTTTCAATGAAGGACCTTGGAGAAGCTGCTTACATATTAGGCATCAAGATCTATAGAGATAGATCGAGATGCCTCATAGGTCTTTCACAAAGCACATACCTTGACAAGATATTGAAGAAGTTAGATATGGATCAGTCCAAGAAGGGGTTCTTGCCTGTGTTGCAAGGTGTGAAATTGAGCTCGGCTCAATGTCCGACCACGGGAGAAGATAGAGAAAAGATGAGTGTCGTCCCTTATGCCTCAGCCGCAGGGTCTATCATGTATGCCATGCCGTGTACCAGACCTGATGTAAACCTTGCCGTAAGTTTGGTAGGAAGGTACCAAAGTAATCCCGGCATGGAACACGGGACAGCGGTCAAGAATATCCTAAAGTACCTGAAAAGGACTAAGGATATGTTTCTCGTATATGGAGGTGACGAAGAGCTTGTCGTAAAGGGTTACGTCGATGCTAGCTTCGACACAGATCTGGATGACTCTAAGTCACAAACCAGATATGTGTATATTTTGAATGGTGGGGCAATAAGCTGGTGCAGTTGCAAGCAAAGCATCGTGGCGGGATCTACATGTGAAGCGGAGTACATGGCAGCCTCGGAGGTAGCGCATGAAGCAATCTGGATGAAGGAGTTCATCACTGACCTAGGAGTCATACCCAATGCATCGGGGCCGATGACCCTCTTCTGTGACAACACTGGAGCCAGTGCCCTTGCCAAGGAGCCCAGGTTTCACAAGAAGACCAGGCACATCAAGCGTCGCTTCAACTCCATTCGTGAAAATGTTCAAGATGGAGACATAGATATTTGCAAAGTACATACGGATCTGAATGTCGCAGATCCATTGACTAAACCTCTTCCGTGAGCAAAAGATGATCAACACCAGAACTCTATGGGTGTTCGATTCATCACAATGTAACTAGATTATTGACTCTGGTGCAAGTGGGAGACTGTTGGAAATATGCCCTAGAGGCAATAATAAAATGGTTATTATTATATTTCCTCGTTCATGATAATTGTCTTTTTATTCATGCTATAATTGTCTTATCCGGAAATCATAATACATGTGTGAATACATAGACCACAACATGTCCCTAGTGAGCCTCTAGTTGACTAGCTCGTTTATCAATAGATGGTCACGGTTTCCTGACCATGGACATTGGATGTCATTGATAACAGGATCACATCATTGGTAGAATGATGTGATGGACAAGACCCAATCCTAAGCATAGCACAAGATCATGTAGTTCGTTTGCTAGAGCTTTTCCAATGTCAAGTATCATTTCCTTAGACCATGAGATCGTGTAACTCCCGGATGCCGTAGGAGTGCTTTGGGTGTACCAAATGTCACAACGTAACTGTGTGACTATAAAGGTATACTACAGGTATCTCCGAAAGTGTCTGTTGGGTTGACACGGACCGAGACTGGGATTTGTCACTCCGTATGACGGAGAGGTATCTCTGGGCCCACTCGGTAATGCATCATCATAATGAGCTCAAAGTGACTAAGTGGTTGGTCACGGGATCATGCATTACGGTACGAGTAAAGTGACTTGCCGGTAACGAGATTGAACGAGGTATTAGGATAGCGACGATCGAATCTCGGGCAAGTAACGTACCGATTGACAAAGGGAATTGTATACGGGATTACTTGAATCCTCGACATCGTGGTTCATTCGATGAGATCATCGTGGAACATGTGGGAGCCAACATGGGTATCCAGATCCCGCTGTTGGTTATTAACCGGAGAGTCGTCTCGGTCATGACTGCATGTCTCCCGAACCCGTAGGATCTACACACTTAAGGTTCGGTGACGCTAGGGTTGTAGAGATACTAGTATGCGGTAACCCGAAAGTTGTTCGGAGTCCCGGATGAGATCCCGGACGCCACGAGGAGTTCCGTAATGGTCCGGAGGTGAAGAATTATATATAGGAAGTCCAGTTTCCGCCATCGGGAAAGTTTCGGGGGTCAATGGTATTGTACCGGGACCACCGGAAGGGTCCCGGGGGTCCACCGGGTGGGGCCACCTATCCCGGAGGGCCCCATTGGCTGAAGTGGGAGGGGAACCAGCCCCTGGTGGGCTGGTGCGCCCCCTTGCCCCCCTGCGCCTAGGGTTGGAAACCCTAGGGGTGGGGGCGCCCCACTTGGCTTGGGGGGCAAGCCACCCCCCTTGGCCGCCGCCCCCCCTTGAGATCCAATCTCTAGGGGGCCGGCGCCCCCCTGGCCCTATATAAAGAGGGGGGAGGGAGGGCAGCCGCACCCAAGTCCCTGGCGCCTCCCTCTCCCTCTGCAACACCCCTCCCTCTTGTAGAGCTTGGCGAAGCCCTGCCGAGATCGCCGCTACTTCCACCACCACGCCGTCGTGCTGCTGGATCTCCATCAACCTCTCCCTCCCCCTTGTTGGATCAAGAAGGAGGAGACGTATTCCCCAACCGTACGTGTTTTGAACGCGGAGGTGCCATCCGTTCGGCACTAGGATCATCTATGATTTGGATCATGACGAGTACGACTCCCTCAACCCCGTTCTCTTGAACGCTTCCGCGCGATCTACAAGGGTATGTAGATGCACTCCTCTATCTCGTTGCTAGATGACTCCATAGATTGATCTTGGTGAAGTGTATAATTTTTTTTATTTTCTGCAACATTCCCCAACAAGGCAACCATCTGAGTAGCAAGCCAACAAGCATACAAAGCAAAGTAAGGTGCGGGAAAGGATTAACCACAAGTGAGACGAGGACGCGGATTTTATCCCACAGTTCACTCTTCTTGGGGAAGAGCTACTCTCCATTTGGAGCAGTGCCAGAGCCAAAGCTTGCGGAATGCCACTTAGGGCTCACCGTAATCTCCTTCATTCCCCCCCCCAACGGATGAGCCTCGAATCACTCGGGGTTGGTCTTGAAGGCGACCACCACACCTTTACAAACTTCTCCGGGTCACACCACAAGAAAGGAAACTTCCGGGGGAACCTCTAACCGCCAAGGAGCCCAAGCTCCAAGAGTAACAAGTCAATGGGGAAGAAATGTTGCGAGGAATGTGATTTGGTTTGGTCAAGATGTAGATCGGGTCTTGCTCTCCCAATCCCCAAAGTTTCAACAAGTTTGGGTGGAGGGATTGAGAGTATTGAGCAAAATGAGGTGTAGCAATGGTGGAGCTCAACAACGTAATAGGGTTCGGGGTTGGAGGTGGAAGAACGGGCTTTTATAGTGTTCTTGGCCGGGCGGGGATTTCTGCCCGTTGGACCCCGTGCGCACGGGCTAAGTTAGCCCCGTGTGCACGGGGTACTCAGAGACTTTCACACCACCCCATGCGCACGAGGGTCAAAAGACCCCGTGCGCATGGGGTACCCAGGGAGTTTACGCAGTACCCCGTGCGCATGGGGGGTCAAAAGACCCCGTGTGCACGGGGTACCCGGAGAGTTACGCAGTACCCCGTGCGAACAGGGGTCCACAGACCCCGTGCGCACGGGTTACCCAATAACTTTCTATCATAAGCTTTCTGTGTACCACATGCACGCACACTAGGATTTTAGGTGGTATGAATGAGTAGGCTAGAGCATATGATTCGGCAATGGTATTCCCACACAACTTTCATCCACACAAACCCCTCCTAATAGTTCGGTCTTTCCTACGACTCAAAGCAAACCAAAAACTAAACCTTCGATTCGCCGAAAGACCATGCCTTTAACCTTTTTGAATTGGGGGACCGCACATCTCCATCACGAAGCACTTGGAACCAATAACCTGAGATAAACTTCAGTAATCGATATTACTTCAACTAACCACATTATCATCACACCAAAACATAGTATAAGTGCCACTTGCACTTTCAACTAGGTGAATTTCTTGATGAACAAATTGCTAGAGCAAGACAACATGATATTGTTGAAAGATGATGAGCTTGAAACTGAAAATCTTGAAACACCTATTAGAGCTAGTTCTCCTAGATATGAATTGCCAAAGGTACCGGAAGGTTATGTTATGGGTGAAGAGGCAACTAGAGATATTCTTGCTTGTAAGGATATAGATGATCTAGAGAAATTATTATGCAAGTATAAAGAAAAATCTTTGAATGCTAGAATGAAATGTGATCCTAAGTTTGCTACCTCACCTATCTTTGTGGATGATAAGGATTATGAATTCTCTGTCGATCCAGAGTTAATTACTTTGGTTGAAACTGATCCTTTCCATGGTTATGAAACTGAAACTGTTGTGGCACATCTTACTAAGTTGAATGACATAGCCACCCTTTTTGCTCATGATGAGAAAATTCTATATTACTATATTCTCAAATTATTTCCGTTCTCATTAAAGGGTTATGCTAAAGCTTGGTACAATGCTCTTACTCCTGGTTGTGTGCATAGTCCCCAGGATATGATTTATTACTTCTCCGAAAAATATTTCCCTGCTCATAAGAAACAAGCTGCTTTACAGAAATATTTAAATTTGCGCAAATTGAAGAAGAGAGTCTCCCACAAGCTTGGGGGAGGCTTCTCCAATTGCTTAATGCTTTGCCTGATCATCCTCTTAAGAAAAATGAAATACTTGATATCTTCTATAATGGACTAACCGATGCTTCTAGGGATTTCCTAGATAGTTGTGCTGGTTGTGTTTTCAGGGAACGAACTATTGGGCAATGATAACCAACAAGTATAGGGGATCGCAACAGCTTTCGAGGGTAGAGTATTCAACCCAAATTTATTGATTTGACACAATGGAGCCAAAGAATATTCTTGAGTATTAGTAGTTGAGTTGTCAATTCAACCACACCTGGATAACTTAGTATCTGCAGCAGAGTGTTTAGTAGCAAAAGTGGTATGATAATAAAGGTAACGGTGGCAAAAGTAAAGATAAATGTTTTGGGGTTTTTGTAGTAGTTGTAATAGTAGCAACGGAAAAGTAAATAAGCGAAGAACAATATGTGAAAAGCTCGTAGGAAATGGATCAGTGATGGATAATTATGCCGGATGCGACTCCTCATGCAATAGTTATAACATAGGGTGATATAGAACTAGCTCCAGTTCATCAATGTAATGTAGGCATGTATTCCGTAAATAGTCATACGTGCTTATGTAAAAGAACTTGTATGACATCTTTGGTCCTACCCTCCCGTGTTCAGCGGGGTCCTAGCGGAAACTAAGGGATATTAAGGCCTCCTTTTAATAGAGAACCGGATCAAAGCATTAGCACATAGTGAATACATGAACTCCTCAAACTACGGTCATCACCGAGAAGTATCCCGATTATTGTCACTTCGGGGTTGTCGGATCATAACACATAATATGTGACTATAGACTTGCAAGATAGGATCAAGAACATACATATATTCATGAAAACATAATAGGTTCATATCTGAAATCATGGCACTCGGGCCCTAGTGACAAGCATTAAGCATAGCAAAGTCATAGCAACATCAATCTCAGAACATAGTGGATACTAGGGATCAAACCCTAACAAAACTAACTTGATTACATGGTAAATCTCATCCAACCCATCACCGTCCAGCAAGCCTACGATGGAATTACTCACGCACGGCGGTGAGCATCATGAAATTGGTGATGGAGGATGGTTGATGATGACGACGGCGACGAATCCCCCTCTCCGGAGCCCCGAACGGACTCCAGATCAGCCCTCTCGAGAGAGATTAGGGCTTGGCAGCGGCTCCGTGTCGTAAAACGCGATGAAACTTTTTCTCTGATTTTTTTCTCCCCGAACGTGAATATATGGAGTTGGATGACGTCGGTGGAGGTCCAGGGGGCCCACGATATAGGAGGCCGCGCCCTAGGGGGGGCGCCCCCCGTCTCGTGGACAGGCTGTGGGGCCCCTGGCCTTAATTCTTTCGCCAAAAATTCTTATTAATTCCAAAAAGTGCCTCCATGGATTTCCAGGACATTCCGAGAACTTTTCTTTTCTACACATAAAACAACATCATGGCAATTCTGCTGAAAACAACGTCAGTCCGGGTTAGTTTCATTCAAATCATGCAAGTTAGAATCCAAAACAAGGGAAAAAGTGTTTGGAAAAGTAGATACGTTGGAGACGTATCAACTCCCCAAGCTTAAACCTTTGCTTGTCCTCAAGCAATTCAGTTGATAAACTGAAAGTGATAAAGAAAAACTTTTGCAAACTCTGTTTGCTCTTGTTGTTGTAACATGAAAAGCCAGCATTCAAGTTTCAGCAAATATTATGAACTAACCATACTCACAATAACACATAGGTCTCACAATTACTCATATCAATAACATAATCAGCTAGCGAGCTATAATAATAAAGCTCGGATGACAACACTTTCTCAAAATAATCATAACATGATATAACAAAATGGTATCTCGCTAGCCCTTTTTGAGACCGCAAAACATAAATGCAGAGCACCTTTAAAGATCAAGGACTAACTAAACATTTTAATTCATGGTAAAAGAGATCCAGTCAAGTCATACCCAATATAAACCAATAATAATGAATGCAAATGACAGTGTGCTCTCCAGCAGGTGCTTTTTAATAAGAAGGGTGATGACTCAACTTAAAAGTAAATAGATAGGCCCTTCGCAGAGGGAAGCAGGGATTTGTAGAGGTGCCATAGCTCGATTTTAAAAATAGATTGAATAACATTTTGAGAGGCATACTTTTGCTGTTAACGCAACAACTATGAGATGGCTGTATCTTCCATACTACATGCATTATAGGCAGTTCCCAAATAGAATGGTAAAGGTTTATACTCCCCCAACCACCAACAAGCATCAATCCATGGCTTGCTTGAAACAACGAGTGCCTCCAACATACAACAACCCTGGGGGAGTTTTGTTTAATTATTTTGATTTGCTTTGATCTTTTTGGATCATGGGACTGGGCATCCCGGTTACCGGCCCTTTCTCGTGAATGAGGAGCGGAGTCCACTCCTCTTGAGAATAACCCACCTAGCATGGAAGATATATGCAGCCCTAGTTGAAACATGAGCTGTTCGAGCATACAAAACAGAATTTCATTTGAAGATTTGGAGTTTGGCACATACAAATTTACTTGGAACGGCAGGTAAATACCGCATATAGGAAGGTATAGTGGACTCATATGGAACAACTTTGGGGTTTAAGGAGTTTGGATGCACAAGCAGTATTCTCGCTTAGTACAGGTGAAGGCTAGCAAAAGACTGGGAAGCGACCAACTGAGAGAGCGACAACAGTCGTAAACATGCATTAAAATTAATTTACACCGAGTACAAGCATGAGTAGGATATAATCCACCATGAACATAAATATCGTGAAGGCTATGTTGATTTGGTTCAACTACATGCGTGAACATGTGCCAAGTCGAGTCACTCAATTCATTTAAAGGAGGATACCATCCCATCATATCACATCATAATCATTCTAATAGCATGTTGGCACACAAGGTAAACCATTATAACTCATAGCTAATCAAGCATGGCACAAGCAACTATATTCTCTAAATGTCATTGCAAATATGTTTACTTCATAATAGCTGACTCAAGAACGATGAACTCATCATATTTACAAAAACAAGAGAGGTCGAGTTCATACCAGCTTTTCTCATCCCAATAAGTCCATCATATATCGTCATTATTGCCTTTCACTCGCACAACCGAACGATGTGTATAATAATAAGAGTGCACGTGCATTGGACTAAGCTGGAATATTGCTTGTGCATTCAACTCAAGAGAGAAGACAAAGTAATGTGGGCTCTAAGTTAAATAAACAATCATGCATATAAGAGCCACTAAGCATTTTCAATATAGTCTTCTCGACCCCCAAAGGAAGGAAAAAGAAAATAAAACTATTTACATGGGAAAGCTCCCAACAAATAAGAAGAAGAACTAGACGTCTTTTTGGGTTTCTTTAATTTCTACTACAAGCAAGGAAATTAAACTAACTAATTGTTTTGGTTTTTCATAAATTTTATCAAACACACAAGAAGAAAACTAGAAAAAGAAATTTAAACTAGCATGGATAATACAATGAAAGAGTATGAGCACCGACGACTAGTGTGTGAACATGAATGTAAAGTCGGTGAGAAATACGTACTCCCCCAAGCTTAGGCTTTTGGCCTAAGTTGGTCTAATACCAAGGACCGCCGCTACTCTCCCCGGTGTAGTGGGAGGTGTAATCAGGATACCACTGGCTGGTCATCTCCGGATCCCACTGGACAGATGATGCACGATAAGGGTCTAGCTCAGGTTCCGGCTCAGGTTCAGGTTCTGGAGTAAAAGCTTGAGCTAGATGGTTGTTCACCGCTTCCGGCATGACAAGACGTTTTTTTGCAAGCAAATCAAACAACAGAGGCGCAGGCAAAATAATAATCTCAATGTGTTTCTTATTAAATCTAAGTTTATACAAGAGCATCTTTTCTTCGTTGTCAACAATAAACTTGTGTGCTACCATGCTCTTGTAATCTAGGATGTGAGGAGGCAATTTTATCTCATCCTCCTCATGGTGCCTAATGGGTATCTGAAAATATTCAGCAAGACGTGCAGCATAGATACCTCCAAATATGGGGCCTTTTGTATGATTCAGGGCTAGCCGTATAGCAACGACGGCACCCATACTAAAAGTATTGTCTCCCAGCAAAGCATGTTGAAGAATAATAATATCTGGAGCACTCAAATTTCCACTATTTCCACGACCAATCAAGCATCTACTAGCAAATATGGCAAAGTAGCGTAAAACAGGAAAGTGTATGCTAGAGACTTTTGCCTTGGAGCCCTTCTTTGGCTCTTCCACAGCAATAGTTTTAACGAAGCCACCCACATCTTCACGATGGGGTTCCTCTAATTCTCTCTCATAAGGTATCCTACACACCGCACAAAAATGTCGTAAAGACATTTCTTTGAATTCATCGTATAAATGAAATGATACTGCAGGCGGTGATTTCTTAGGATAGAAATAAAAGTTTTGCACGAAAGTATTGGTAAGTAAGAGATACTGATCGATTTGGTCGTTGATGAAACCGGTGAGGCCTGCAGACTCGATTAAAAAATAAAAGTCTTCATGAATTCCGGCTTCTTTCAAGAAATCCTCACATGGCCATTCACACGACCGTACTTCCGCTAAGCGAGGAAGATTATACTTGGCTTTTTCCTTCTCTTTGGCTTGTTTTTCCTCAGAGCTTTGGCTAGAAGAACCTTTAAAGAGCCTCCTTAACATTTTCTGAAAATTTCTGAAATTTTAGTAACTTCAAAATAAAAGTGAATAAAACTAAAAAAGATTGATATCAACTACTCCTACAAGTGCCTAGAGCCTATATCATGCATTGGAATTGCTTGGGACCTCAAAAATTTAACATGCAAGCTCAAGAACATGGTCACCTATGCAGCAAAAATTTGCAATGAATAAAGCACTAGAACAAAAACTATTTGGACCAATGGAGGAGTCACATACCAAGCAACAATCTCCCAAAGCAGATTTGTGAATGGAGCTTTGAGCTAAGAGATCAAAGATCGTAGCAAAACGAGCTAGAATTCGGGCTTGAGCTGGATGGGGATTTTTTTGGGTAGAAGATGAAGTGTGTGGGTGCTGGCATAAGTGGAGGGGAGCCACCAGGGGCCCACGAGACAGGGGGCGCGCCCTATAGGGGGGCGCCCTCCTCTCTCGTGGCCTGGTGCTTGCCCCTCCTGCAGTGTTTTCAGTGCCTAAAATCCTCAAATATTCCAGAAAAATTCATACTAAATTTGCAGGGCATTTGGAGCACTTTTATTTTCGGACTATTTTTTAATGCACGGATAATTCAGAAAACAGACAGATAATACTATTTTTGCTTTATTTATTCTAAATAATAGAAAGTAAAAAGAGGGTACATAAGTTTGTGCCTTCTAGTTTCATCCATCTCGTGATCATCACAATGAACCCACTAACAAGGTTGATCAAGTCTTGTTAACAAACTCATTCCGAATAACACGGAACCGGAGAAATTTCGAATAACACTAAGTTACCTCAACTGGGATATGAAAATACCCAACGATAAGAATATCATACTTTTTCTTGATAGTAGGAAGAGGAAATTCAAAACCTCCAAAAATGATAGTTGGAAAT
Organism: Triticum dicoccoides; assembly: GCF_002162155.2. Taxonomy (NCBI): domain Eukaryota; kingdom Viridiplantae; phylum Streptophyta; class Magnoliopsida; order Poales; family Poaceae; genus Triticum; species Triticum dicoccoides. The sequence continues at coordinate 356,727,943 of NC_041381.1, read as the reverse complement.
TTTTCAATAGAATTGATGCTATGAACTTGAGATTGTTTCCTCGGAAAGTGTACCGTATGCTCATTACCATTAACATGAAAAGTGACATTGCCTTTGTTGCAATCAATAACAGCCCCTGCAGTATTAAGAAAAGGTCTACCAAGGATAATAGACATACTATCGTCCTCGGGAATATCAAGAATAACAAAGTCCGTTAAGATAGTGACATTTGCAACCACAACAGGCACATCCTCACAAATACCGACAGGTATAGCAGTTGATTTATCAGCCATTTGCAAACATATTTCAGTAGGTGTCAACTTATTCAATTCAAGTCTACGATATAAAGAGAGAGGCATAACACTAACACCGGCTCCAAGATCACATAAAGCAGTTCTAACATAATTTCTTTTAATAGAGCATGGTATAGTTGGAACACCCGGATCTCCAAGTTTCTTTGGTATTCCACCCTTAAAAGTGTAACTAGCAAGCATGGTGGAAATTTTAGCTTCCGGTATCTTTCTTTTATTTGTAATGATATCCTTCATATACTTAGCATAAGGATTTACTTTTAGCATACCAGTTAAGCGCATACGTAAGAAAATAGGCCTAATCATTTCAGCAAAGCGCTCAAAATCCTCATCATCCTTTGACTTGGATGGTTTAGGAGGAAAGGGCATGGGTTTCTGAACCCATGGTTCTCTTTCTTTACCGTGCCTCCTAGCAACAAAATCTCTCTTATCATAACGTTGATTCTTTGATTGTGGGTTATCAAGATCAACAACAGGTTCAATTTCTACATCATTGTTTTTGCTAGGTTGAGCATCAACATGAACATTATCATTAACATTATCACTAGGTTCATGTTCATCACCTGATTGTGTTTCAGCATCAGAAATAGAAATATCATTGGGATTCTCAGGTGTGTCTACAGTAGGTCCACTAGAAGCATGCAAAGTCCTATCATTTTTCTTTTTCTTCTTTTTAGAAGAACTAGGTGCCTCTAAATTATTTCTCTGAGAATCTTGCTCGATTCTCTTAGGGTGGCCTTCAAGATACAAAGGTTCCTGAGTCATTCTACCAGTTCTAGTAGCCACTCTAACAGCAAAGTCATTTTTATTATTTAATTCATCAAGCAAATCATTTTGAGCTTTAAGTACTTGCTCAGCTTGAGTAGCAACCATAGAAGCATATTTGCTAGCGCGGTGAAGTTCATCTTTAACTCTAGCCAGATTATCACCTACGCGTCCTATCTCGAAAGCATTATTCTTTAACTCTCTACCAACATAAGCATTAAAACTTTCTTGTCTAGCCATAAAGTCATCAAATTCATCTAAGAATGGGCTATGAAATTTAGTATAGGGGACTTCAACTTTATCATATCTATAGAGAGAATTTACCTTTACTACCTGTGTCGGGTTATCAAGACAGTGTGGTTCTTCAGGCGGTAAATTAAGACCATGTATTTCTTCAATAGGGGGTAAATTCTTAACATCTTCAGCTTTAATACCTTTTTCTTTCATTGATTTCTTTGCCTCTTGCATATCTTCAGGACTGAGAAATAAAACACCTCTCTTCTTCGGAGTGGGTTTAGGAATAGGCTCAGGAGTTGGCTCAATTGGTTCAGGAATTACTTCAGGAACTGGCTCAAGAAGAGTCCAATTATTTTCATTAGTCAACATATTATTCAATAGTATTTCAGCTTTGTCGACTGTTCTTTCCCTGAAAACACAACCAGCACAACTATCCAAGTAGTCCTTGGAAGCATCGGTTAGTCCATTATAAAAGATATCAAATATTTCATTTTTCTTAAGAGGATGATTAGGCAAAGCATTAAGTAAACGGAGAAGCCTCCCCCAAGCTTGTGGGAGACTCTCTTCTTTGATTTGCACAAAATTATATATTTCCCGCAAGGCAGCTTGTTTCTTATGAGCAGGGAAATATTTAGCAGAGAAGTAATAAATTATATCCTGGGGACTACGCACACAACCAGGAGCAAGAGAATTATACCAAGTCTTAGCATCACCTTTTAATGAGAACGGAAATATCTTAAGGATATATAAATAGCGAGACTTCTCATCATGAGTAAATAGGGTGGCTATATCATTCAACTTGGTAAGATGTGCCACAACAGTTTCAGATTCAAGGCCATAAAAGGGATCGGATTCAACTAAAGTAATAATATCAGGATCAACAGAGATTTCATAATCCTTATCAGTAACGCAGATAGGTGAAGTAGCAAAAGCAGGATCAGGTTTCATTCTAGCATTAAGAGACTGCTGCTTCCATTTAACAAATAATTTCTTAAGATCATTTCTATCATTGCAAGCAAGAATTTCCATAGCAGCTGTTTCATTCATAACATAACCCTTAGGAACAATAGGTAATACATAATCATTGGGGGAACCTTCATCATCACTATCGTCAATAATAGGTTCTTTAATATTTTCATTCCCCCTAACTCTAGCAAGTTGTTCATCAAGAAATTCACCTAATGGCAAAGTAGTATCACACACAGAAGTAGTTTCATCATGCATAGCAGAAAAGGCATCATCAATAACATGCGACATATCAGAATTCATAGCAGTAGTAGGTTTAGGTGTAGCAAGCCTACTAATAACGGAAGGAGAATCTAGTGCAGAGCTAGATGGCAGTTCCTTACCTCCCCTCGTAGTTGAGGGCAAAATCTTGGTTTTAGCGTCTTTCAAGTTCTTCATATTGATCAACACATATAAATCCCAAGTGACTCAGAGAATAGAGCTATGCTCCCCGGCAACGGCGCCAGAAATTAGTCTTGATAACCCACAAGTATAGGGGATCGCAACAACTTTCGAGGGTAGAGTATTCAACCCAAATTTATTGATTTGACACAAGGGGAGCCAAAGAATATTCTTGAGTATTAGCAGTTGAGTTGTCAATTCAACCACACCTGGATAACTTTGTATCTGCAGCAGAGTGTTTAGTAGCAAAAGAAAAGTAAATAAGCGAAGAACAATATGTGAAAAGCTCATAGGCAATGGATCAGTGATGGATAATTATGCCGGATGCGATTCCTCATGCAATAGTTATAACATAGGGTGATATAGAACTACCTCCAGTTCAACAATGTAATGTAGGCATGTATTTCGTAAATAGTCATACGTGCTTATGGAAAAGAACTTGTATGACATCTTTTGTCCTACCCTCCCGTGTTCAGCGGGGTCCTAGCAGAAACTAAGGGATATTAAGGCCTCCTTTTAATAGAGAACCGAATCAAAGCATTAGCACATAGTGAATACATGAACTCTTCAAACTACGGTCATCACCGAGAAGTATCCCGATTATTGTCACTTCGGGGTTGTCGGATCATAACACATAATAGGTGACTATAGACTTGCAAGATAGGATCAAGAACACACATATATTCATGAAAACATAATAGGTTCAGATCTGAAATCATGGCACTCGGGCCCTACTGACAAGCATTAAGCATAGCAAAGTCATAGCAACATCAATCTCAGAACATAGTGGATACTAGGGATCAAACCCTAACAAAACTAACTTGATTACATGGTAAATCTCATCCAACCCATCACCGTCCAGCAAGCCTACGATGGAATTACTCATGCACGGCGTTGAGCATCATGAAATTGGTGAAGGAGGATGGTTGATGACGACGATGACGATGAATCCCCCTCTCCGGAGCCCCGAACGGACTCCAGATCAGCCCTCCCGAGAGAGATTAGGGCTTGGCGGCGGCTCCGTGTCGTAAAACGTGATGAAAGTTTTTCTCTGATTTTTTTCTCCCCGAATGTGAATATATGGAGTTGGAGTTGACGTCGGTGGAGGTCCAGGGGGCCCACGAGATAGGAGGCCGCGCCCTAGGGTGGGCTGTCTTGTGGACAGGCTGTGGGCCCCCTGGCCTTAATTCTTTCGCCAAAAATTCTTATTAATTCCAAAAAGTGCCTCCGTGGATTTCCAGGACATTCCGAGAACTTTTCTTTTCTACACATAAAACAACATCATGGCAGTTTTGCTGAAAACAGCGTCAGTCCAGGTTAGTTTCATTCAAATCATGCAAGTTAGAGTCCAAAACAAGGGCAAAAGTGTTTGGAAAAGTAGATACGTTGGAGACGTATCAGGCAAGCTGAAGAATTAGTGAATAACATATTGAAATATTATGATGATTGGGCTCCTCCTGAACCACCTACTAAACCCACTCCGAAGAAGAGGGGTATTTCATATGTCAGTCCTAAAGATATGCAAGAGGCAAAGAAATCTATGAAGGAAAAAGGTATTAAAGTTGAAGATGTCAAAATTTTACCTCCTATTGAAGAAATACATGGGCTTGATACACCACCACTGCCTAAGGTGGTAGAGGTAGATTATCTAATGAAATTCAATGATAATGATAATCCTCACTATATGCACCCTAGCCATTGCCTTTATGAGTTTGAGAATTACATTAGAAAACAAGATCACTTCAATGCAAATGTTACGAAAACAATTGAAATACAATTCTGGTATGATTGCTCGCTTGAGTGACTTGTTATTTAGAATCTCAAATGATGTTAGGGGTGTGGGGAAGCATGCTTATATGGTTCAAACTCAGTTAGAACAAGTTGCTAAATCTCAAAGAGAATTGCTTGATGAAATGAATAATAAGATCAATGATCATATTGTTAGAGTAATGGCTAGAGGAGGTAGGATGACTCAGGAACCACTTTATCCCGAGGGACACCCAAAAAGAATTGAACAAAACTCTCAAAGAGTTACCACTAATGCATTTAGTCCTTCTAAAAAGAAAAATAAGAAGAAAAATGATAGGACTTTGCATGCCTCTAGTGAACCTGAAGTAGAAAAACCTCCTGATAATGATAATGAAGTTTCTATCTCTCATGCTGAAACTCAATCTGGTAGTGAACACTCACCTTCTGATAATGAAAAAGATAATGATGAGGTTCATGAAGACACTCAAACAAATAATAAAGAACCAGACAATGATCTTGAGATAGAACCAGCAGTTGATCTTGATAACCCACAACCCAAGAATAAAAGATATGATAGAAGAGGCTTTGTTGCTAGGAAACACGGTAAAGAAAGAGAACCGTGGGTTCAAAAACCTATGCCCTTTCCACCTAAGCCAACTAAAAAGAAAGATGATGAAGTATTTGAACACTTTGTTGAAATGCTGAGGCTAGTCTTTTTGTGTACTCGCTTGACTGATATCCTTAAAATGCCTCCTTATGCAAAGTACATGATAGACATCATCACCAATAAGAGAAAAATACCGGAAGCTAAAATCTCCACTATGCTTGCTAATTATAAAGATGGAGTACCTAAAAAACTTGGAGATCCGGGAATACCAACTATACCTTACTCCATCAAAAGAAACTATGTGAAAACTGCTTTATGTGATTTGGGAGCTGGTGTTAGTGTTATGCCTTTCTCTTTATATAAAAGACTTGATTTGAATAAACTCACACCTACTGAAATATCTTTGCAAATGGCTGACAAATCAACTTCCATACCTATTGGTATTTGTGAGGATGTGCCCGTTGTTGTTGCTAATGTTACTATTTTGACTGACTTTGTTATACTTGAGATACCCGAGGACGACAACATGTCGATTATCCTTGGTAGACCCTTCTTGAATACTGTAGGGGATGTTATTGATTGCAATAAAAGCAAGGTCACTTTTCATATCAATGGTAATGAGCATACAGTGCACTTTCCAAAGAAACAATTCCAAGTGAATGGTATTAATGTTATTGAAAAATCTCCGACAATCACTATTGGAAGTTTTCAACTACCTCTACCTACTGTCAAAAAGAAATATGAAATGCTTATTGTTGGGGACATTCATATCCCCGTTGAGGTAACTTAGTGAATTTCGAAAGTTCTTCGGTTTCATGCTAATCGGAAGTGGTTGTTAATAAGACTCGATCAACCTTATTAATGGATCATTTTTTAGAGGTATGAAGTTGATGAATTTACTGAGCACTACCTTCTGTCCCTACCTTTTGTTTTCTGTTTTTATTAGTTAAATAAAATAAAATGCCATGTTTTGTCTGTTTTCTGAATTTTCCGTGCAATAAAAAATGACCCAAAAATAAAAGTTCTCGGAATGCTCTGAATATTTAATAAGATTTTTTTCTAATTATTTAAGAATTTTTTGTGCAAATAACATCAGAGGGAGGTGCACCAGGTGGGCACAACCCACCTGGGTACGCCAGGACCCCCAGGCGCGCCCTAGTGGGTTGTGGTCCCCACGTGGGCCCCCCTCACTTATCTCTTCTTCCCACATCACCACCTACCTCCAAAAAAATCACCATTGCTCTCTCTCTCTATCTCTCTCTCTCTCTCGTGTTCTTGCTCTCAAACCCACGAATTTCAATCTCTTTGCTCGAAGCTCCATTTCCGAAACTATTTCAGGGGATTGTTGCTTGGTATGTGACTCCTCCATTTGTCCAATTAGTTTTTGCCTTAGTGCTTTATATTTTGAATAATTAGCTACTCTTGGTGCTGCTGTAGATGAGCTTGCATGTTGAATTCTTAGAGTTTTAAGTAGTTTGAATGCTTGCTATGGGCTCTATGCATCCCTATGAGTAGTTGCTACCAATCTTGTAAAGTTTGTTGAGAAAATTTTATGGACTAAATTTTTTAGAATTTTTTATTCATTGGAAAAAATGAGTATGTTTAGGAAGTTTGCTTCCAAGAAGAAACTCCAAGGGAGTGATTGGGGAGTCATCTAAAAGTGATCTCCATACCCGGAGACTGGCGGAGCTACGGCCGTGCGAATGGCCGCATAACCCGTTCATGGAAGGGGCCAGAATCCTTCAGGAGTTTACACAATATGCTGCTAATGCCGGCGTCACAGACTTCATCGCAACTGAATGTGAACAGTATCATCTCCTCACAAACTCCTTTGTGCAAAGTTTTAATTTCCTTCCTAGGAATAATCCCCCTGAAGTGCAGTTTAATTTATACGCTGAACCCCATCAGATACGGCTTACTGAATTTTGTGATATATGCTTGATCCCTTCTGATGGGAGTTTAGCAGAGCCTAGGCCTGCAGACTTAGAAGGCTTTTATCGTACTTTGTCTGTAGGGGATGAGAGATGGGTGTCAAGTGTCACCGCTACTAGCTTGCATTTTCCTGCCGTGCATTATGTTGATCTATTCATTGCAAAGTGCTTGCTTGCTAGAGAGAGGGTGGGTGCACTCACTGCCCTAGACCTTGCTATTTTACGCCGTGCACTTGAAGGCGATAACACTTATAGCTTGGAGCTATTGGGGACCGTTGCCTCCATATAAATAAATCCAAGGGTAAAATACATGGTGGTATTTACGCTACTCGCTTGGCAGCTTGCTTTAACATTCAGATACGCCAGCATGATTATCCTTTGCCTAAGGTTCACCCAGATCGAGCGGACATGGAACACCACCAATTTATTGCAGTCGACTATCCTAACATCATTATTCCGTATAACCTGGGTTTTAGTGTGAAAACTCGTGATATTATTCTATTGCCTGCACCTGCTTTGTTTGATCCTATTGCTAGGGGTGCATACAGGGTTATGCCTGCGAACACCATCGCCTACCGGAACAACCTAGCTGTAGCACAGGCGGAGCCTCAGCAGTGGGATCCACAGGCACCCACTCCACAACATTTCGATGTAGGACCCCATGGTTTCTTCGACTACTGATTACCAAGTTAGGCCAAAAGCCTAAGCTTGGGGAGTACGTATTTCCACTGACATTACATTCATATTCACACGTTTCATTTGTCGGTGTCCACACTTTTTCATTGTATTATCCATGTTAAATTTATTTTCTCGCTTTCTTCTTGTGTGTTTGAAAAACTTTGAGAAAATGCAAAAAATCGTCTGCTTCTCATTTTTTTTCTTTCTATGAGTAGTTAGTTGTAGCACTAAAAAGAAAACCCAAAAAGATTTTATATTCTTCTTTTCCTTGTTGGGAGCTTTCTCGTGTAAATAGTTTTTCTCGTTTTTGCTTTTCCCTTTTATTTGCTTGTTCAAGAAAACCAAAAACTCCAAAAATATTCCAGTGTGTTTCTCTAAATTTCTTTTATTTTTATTGAGTCGTACCGAGCAGAAGACCATGATGAAAATGTTGACTGGCTCTCATTTGCATAATTGTTAATCTAACAAAGAGCCCATTTTACCTTGTCTTCTCCTACTGAATAAAATGTCTGTAGATTCCAGCTTAGTCCACGGCACTCTTGCACTATTATTTTCATATCATTCGGTCATGCAAGTGAAAGGCAATAATGACGATATTTGATGAACTGGCTGTGGCAGAGAGAAACGGGTATGAACTCGACTTGTTCTGTTTTTGTAAATATGTTTAACCTAGTATCCATGATTGTGCCCATTATGATTAACCATGTTTGCAATGACAATTAGAGATTATAGTTTCTCATGCCATGAATAAGTATCTAGAAGTGGATAATGATTTATCTTGGATGTCAACATCGCATTAAAATGATTGTGATGTAGTATGATGATATGGTATCCTCCTCTGAATGTTCCAGCGGCTTGACTTGGCACATGTTCATGCATGTAGTTGAATCAAAACCAACATAGCCTCTATGATATTTATGTTCATGGTGTTCATATCCTACTCATGCTAGTGTCCAATGTTACTTATCATAATGCACGTTCATGGCCATTGTTGCTCTCTAGCTATCCGCTTCTCAACCTATTTGCTAGACTTCGCCTATACTAAGTGGGAATTCTACTTGTGCATCAAAAACCTTGAACCCAAGTTATTCCAAACGAGTCCACCATACCTACCTATATGCGGTATTACCCTGCCGTCCTAAGTAAATTTGCATGTGCCATGTCTAAAAACTTCAAATAAATATCCTTTTTGTGTGCCTGGATCATTCATGGAATGACAGGAGGTAGTTGGTATCTTCCATGCTAAGCGGATTATTCTCAGGACAAGTGTTTATTCGCTCGCCATTGCACGAGAAAGGGGCGGTAATAGGGATTCCCAGTCCCAAACTGCAAACAGAAAAGAGCTTACAAATAATCAAACAAAAATCCTACGGAGTCATAACCTTTACTTTATCGCTTGGGAACCGCTACTAATGTGTTTAGCATGGAAGATATTGATAACTGATGGTCGCAAAGTAAACCAGAAGGGTGCATTTCTCAAAATTTCATTTACCTCTGTTTTAAAAACTTGAGCTCTGGCACCTCTGCAAATCATTGCTTCCCTCTGCAAAGGGACTATCTATTTACTTTTATGTTGTTCATCACCTTCTAAAATAAGCGCCAGAACCTGAGAGCACTGCTGTCATGCTAATGCATTATGTGTAGCTAATGTTGGGTGCATCATGACTGGATCTTTTCTACCATGAATTACAATGTTTAGTCGCTGCTTGAACTTTGGAGGTGTTCTGCATTTATGTTTTGCGGTCTCAGAAAGGGCTAGCGAGATACCACTATTGTCATATTATATCATGGTTGTTTTGATAACATTTTGTTGTTTGAGATATCTTATTATTGCTCGCTAGCTGATTATGTCATTGATATGAGTTAATATAATTTTTAAGAGTTATTGTCGACATGATTAGTTATAATATTGGCTGAAAACCTGGATGCTGTTTAAGTTTATTTATGCAAACAAGAGCAAAAGAGTTCGTAAAAGTTTTTCTTTTTCAGTTTCAGTTTATCAACAGAATTGCTTGAGGACAAGCAAAGGTTTAAGCTTGGGGGAGTTAATACGTCTCTGACGTATCTACTTTTCCTAATGCTTTTCCTCTTGTTTTGTACTCTAATTTGCATGATTTGAATGAAACTAACCCGGACTGGCGCTGTTTTCAGTAGAACTACCATGGTGTTGTTTTTGTGCAGAAATAAAAGTTCTCGAAATGGAACGAAACTTTGCAAGGATTTTTATACAATAAAAGAAAATTTCTGGAGCCAAGAACCACCGGCGGGGGGGGGGGGGCACCTGGGTGGGCACAACCCACCAGGGTGCGCCTACCCCTCCAGGCGCACCCAGGTGGGTTGTCCCCACCTGGTGGCTCCCGCTGACCCTGAAACCGACGCTATAAAATCCTATTTTTCTAGAAAAAAATCAGGGAGAAAGAATTATCGCGTTCCACGAGACGGAGCCGCCGTAGTCTCCTTTTCTTCATCGGGAGGCCATTGGAGTCCGTTTGGGGCTCCGGAGATGGGGATCTTCGATCTTCGTCATCACCAACCCTTCTCCATCGCCAATTCCATGATGCACCCCACTGGGAGTGAGTAATTCCTTCGTAGGCTCGCTGGTCGGTGAGGAGTTGGATGAGATTCATCATGTAATCTAGTTAATTTTGTTAGGGCTTGATCCCTAGTATCCACTATGTTCTGAGATTGATGTTGTTGTGACTTTGTCATGCTTAATGCTTGTCACTTTGGGCCTGGGTGCCATGATTTTAGATCTGAACCGTTTATGTTATCACCATTATATCCATGTTCTAGATCCGATCTTGCAAGTTATAGTCACCTACTACGTGTTATGATCCAGCAACCCCGGAGTGACAATAGTCGGGACCACTCCTGGTGATGACTGTAGTTTGAGGAGTTCATGTATTCATCTTGTGTTAATGCTTTGTTTCGGTTCTCTATTAAAAGGAGGCCTTAATATCCCTTAGTTGCCAATAGGACCCCTCTGCCACGGGAGGGTAGGACAAAAGATGGCATGCAAGTTCTGTCCATAAGCACGTATGACTATTTACGGAATACATGCCTAAATTATATTTATGAACTGGAGCTAGTGTCGTATCGTCCTAGGTTATAACTGTCACGTGATGAATATCATCCAACAAATCATTGATCCAATGCCTACGAATTTATCTTATATTGTTCTTGCTAAAGTACCACTGCTATCGTTATTGTTGCACTTACTACAAAATTACTGCTATCACTGTTACTGTTACTATTGTCGTTGCTACTACCATCAAAACTATCATACTACTTTGCTACTAATCACTTTGCTGGAGATAATTAATCTCCATGTGTGGTTGAATTGACAACTCAACTGCTAATACTTGCAAATATTCTTTGGCTCCCCTTGTGTCGAATCTATAAATTTGGGTTGAATATTATACCATCGAAAACTGTTGCGATACCATATACTTGTGGGTTATCAACCGTGCGACCAACCTGGCTTGTCAGTTGTGCGCGCCTTTGCAGGTCCCGCGAAGACCGTACAGAGTACAATGTTGATACGTCTCCAACGTATCTATAATTTTTTATTGTTCCATGCTATTATATTACCCGTTTTGGATGTTTGTGGGCTTTGATTTACACTTTTATATCATTTTTGGGACTAACCTACTAACCGGAGGCCCAGCCCGAATTGCTGTTTTTTGCCTATTTCAGTGTTTCGAAGAAAAGGAATATCAAATGGAGTCCAAACGGAATGAAACCTTCGGGAGCGATATTTTTGGAACAAAAGTGATCCATAGGACTTGGAGTGGAAGTCAAGAAACAAGCGAGGCGGCCACGAGGGTGCCCGGCGCGCCCCTTATAGGTGGCGCGCCCCCCACCCTTGTGGGCCCCTCGAGCATCCACTAACCTACTTCTTCCTCCTATATATACCCATATACCTTGAAACTATCGAGGAGCACCACGAAAAACTATTTCCGCCGCCGCAACCTTCTGTATCCGCGAGATCTCATATTAGAGCCTTCGCCGGCGCTCCGCCGGAGGGGGAATCGATCACGGAGGGCCTCTACATCATCTCCAAGGCCTCTCCGATGAGTTGTGAGTAGTTTACCACAGACCTTCGGGTCCATAGTTATTAGCTAGATGGTTTCTTCTCTCTCTTTGAATCTCAATACAAAGTTTTCCTCAATCTTCTTGGAGATCTATTCGATGTAACTCTTTTTGTGGTGTGTTTGTCGAGATCCGATAAATTGTGGGTTTATGATCAAGTTTATCTATGAGAAATATTTGAATCTCCTCTGAATTCTTCTATGTGTGATTAAGTTATCTTTGCAAGTCTCTTCGAATTATCAGTTTGGTTTGGCCTACTAGATTGATCTTTCTTGCAATGGGAGATCTGCTTAGCTTTGGGTTCAATCTTGCGGTGTCCTTTCCCAGTGACAGCAGGGGCAGCAAGGCACGTATTGTATTGTTGCCATCGAGGATAAAAAGATGGGGTTTATATCATATTGCATGAGTTTATCCCTCTACATCATGTCATCTTTCTTAATGCGTTACTCTGTTCTTCATGAATTTAATACTCTAGATGCATGCTGAATAGCGGTCGATGTGTGGAGTAATAGTAGTAGATGCAGGCAGGAGTCGGTCTACTTGTCAGGGACATGATGCCTATATACATGATCATGCCTAGATAATCTCATAACTAAGCGCTTTTCTATCAATTGCTCGACAATAATTTGTTCACCCATCGTAATACTTATGCTATCTTGACAGAGGCCACTACTGAAACCTATGGCCCCCGGGTCTATCTTTTATCATATAAGCTTTCCATCTACTTTTATTTGCATCTTTACTTTTCCAATCTATATCATAAAAATAACCAAAAATATATTTATATTATCATATTATCTCTATCAGATCTCACTTCCGCAAGTGGTCGTGAAGGGATTGACAACCCCTTTATTGCGTTGGTTGCGAGGTTCTTGTTTTTTTGTGTAGGTGCGTGGGACTTTTGAGGAGCCTCCTACTTGATTGATACCTTGGTTCTCAAAAACTGAGGGAAATACTTACACTACTTTGCTGCATCATCCTTTCCTCTTCAAGGAAAACCAACGCAAGCTCAAGACGTAGCAAACGTGCCCCTGCACCGATCGAGCATCAGGCTGCCGCTGCATCGCCTCATCGGGCCACAGCGCCGCCGCCCCGTGGTTCTCCCTGCAGTTGCACCAACCCACGCTCCGCTGCTGCGGCGCCCCTTTGGGTTGTTGCACTGTGGCCCTCGGTCACCACCGTTGCCCCGACCCGCCTGCTGCCGCTGCGTCGCCCCTTCGGGCCGTAGCACCGCTGCCCACAGTTCACTCCGCCGTCCCCGCACATTGACTTCTCATGGTATGCACCGCGTCGCCTCCCTTGGCACGGGAACGCCACTATCCACGCCGGTCTTCATTCGGCTATCGATTTCTTTCGCTAATTCGAGCACCGCCGCGTGCTCCTAACCTAGCTGCCGCCGCTCTTCTTCGATCGCCACCACTGCTACCCCTGTAGCCACCACCGCACGTCCACCCACTTCGTCTTCGTCCAGCACCAGCTCATTGCCAGCGTCGCCGTGATCTTCCCTGACCACTTCGTCTACTCCGGCTACTGTTGGTGACATCGGGGCCCCGCCGATTGGTGCCACAACCGTCGTCGAGTCTACTTCTCTGCTGTCCCCAATGACTCCTCGACATGGTGTATAGCTCCTGCAGATCCCTCGTCTAAGCATGCCCGGTGCTGGCAACACTGATGTGTGCCTTCGTCCACGACATGTCCCCAGGTCTGGCAAGCCTGGTGCGGCACTTTGTCAACTTTTTCTCCATCCATCTACGCATGCCCGATGCTGGCAACACATACGCGTGCCGTTGTCTATGACGTGTCCCCGGGTTTGGCAAACCCGGCGCAATGCCTTGTCAACATCGTCTGTGCCCATTGTCGGTGTCAAAACCGGCGGATATCGGGTAGGGGGTCCCGATCTGTGCGTCTAAGGCTAATGGTAATAGGAGGCAAGGGACACAATGGTTTACCCAGGTTCGGTCCCTCTCGATGGAGGTAAAACCCTACTTCCTGCTTGATTGATCTTGATGATATGAGTATTACAAGAGTTGATCTACCATGAGATCGTAGAGCCTAAACCCTAGAAGCTAGCCTATGATGATTATGATTGTCCCTCTATGGACTAAACCCTCCGGTTTATATAGACACCTGAGGGGGCTAGGGTTTACACAGAGTCGGTTACAAAGAAGGAGATCTAATATTCGGATCGCCAAGCTTGTTTTGCATGCAAAGGAGAGTCCCATCCGGACACGGAACAAAGTCTTGAGTCTTGTATGTTCACGGTCCAACAGTCCGGCCAAAGTATATAGCCCGGCTGTCCGGATACCCCCTAATCCAGGACTCCCTCAGTAGCCCCTGAACCAGGCTTAAATGACGATGAGTCCGGCGCGTAGATTTTCTTCGGCATTGCAAGGTGGGTTCCATCTCTGAATACTCCAAAGTAATTACCGAACACTTAAATCGTGTCCGGATCTGCAGGACGACCTTCACATGCCATCACGGGGAGATCGATATTCCACAAATATAATCTGCTAACATCTTCAGATAACATGACATAGCACCATGGTCGAGTCATTATTGAACCGTCTTTCCACAACCAGCCACGACACATATTGCGAGGCGGTTTCCCGGGCACATCTCGTAGAAGCGGAGATTGTGTTACCCTTATCGCGGGGCTTTCATTAATACGGGCACGGATAGCCCAATCGCACCGTCAATCGCGGTGAGTGGGGAACGAGCAGGTTCCACTAGGCAAGTGGGGAGGCACAAAAGCTTTTATCGCCTCTATAAAGAGATAAGGTCTCTTCCTTTTTACCCACGCCTTTCCCTTCCGCTCGTCCATTGCCCTTTGCTAGAACCGTAGCGCCCAAGCACTCATCTTCTCTACCGAAGAGAGGTTCACCGAAGATGTCCGGATCCGGGGCAGGAGGCAAATGGATGGCCTCTACTGTCCGGGAGAAGGATATCAAAAAGCTCCGAGAGGTCGGGTACCTGGCCAAGAAAATCGGCCACCGTCTCCCGACGGCGGGACAGATCATCCCCACTCCGGAGCCCCACGAGAGGGTCGTGTTCCTTCCCCATTTTGTCAGCGGGCTCAGGTTTCCCCTCCACCCATTTGTTCGCGGCATCATGTATTTGATTTTCATGATCTGTCCCCTAATTCTTTCCTCAATATCTCGACGTTTATCGTCGTGTGTGAGGCCTTCCTCCGCATTTCGCCCCACTTCGGCTTATGGCTGAAGATCTTCAATGTGAAGCCCAAGGTGGTTAATGACGAGCATGCTGAGTGCGCGGCGCCATGGTGAGCAAGATGCCCAAGGTCACATGGCCGACGGGCACCTTCAATGATTCCTTCAAGGAGTGGCAGCAGCAGTGGTTCTATATCACCGAGCCACACGGTAAAAAGTGGGCCGCTGCTCCTGAATTCAGATCCGGAGCCCCTCTGCGGCTCACGTCCTGGCCCAAGAAAGGCCTGAACCGGTCCTCATCCGATGAGCTATCGGTGCTCCAAACACGCGTCCAGAGCATGGTTGACAAGGATGTCAAACTCGTCAATGTAGTCCAGGTGATGTTAGTTCACCTGGTTCTCCCTTGCCAGCACCGAGCATGTAGTTTGTGGGAATACGACCCAGCCGAGCACCAGACCCTACGGGAGCTTTATGGCTCCTCACACAAGGACATCTGGAAGGTGCTCTTCAAGTTCGGAAGACCACGGGTATCAACTGTCCCGCTCTGCAAGTCCGATAAGTCATTGCTATGTTCTGTCTATCCACGTTTTGCTGGCATATCCCGAGGGTGACGCTTTTATCATGCTTTCTACAATAATCCCAGGAATGGACGAAGAAGGTGGGGCGGATACACTGTCCGGCCCCGCTGCCGGAGGAACTGGCAGGACCTCTTCTAACGAAGATGCTGGTCCCAGCGCCTTATGAGGCGCCGAAGAAAGAGGCCTCCAAGAAGGTCAAGAAGACCCGGGGCGGCCTCCGTCGCCGCGACACTTCGGACACAAAATCCGAAGACTCCAGCGCCCATCCTTCCTCCGAAGACAAAGAGGAGGAGGAAGAAGACGAGTCCTCCATGGGGGGAGGGAAGAAAAGGACGGCTTCCTCATCCCTGGAGGCCGAATCACCAAAGAGGGGGAAAAGTTCCCTCCCGGAGGCGTCCACCACGGCTGCCAATAGCAGCCTGGAGTGGGATCTTAGGGCCCAGCCCCTGGTAAAGTCATGAGTACATGAAATCCGAACACACATACGCGCCCGGGGTTATTAGGATGTGGTAGTTTGACTGTCGCCATACTTTGTGCAGCCCGGCAAGGTCCCATACCGGGCAGTCCTCATGGGAGGATTCGCTGAGCTCAGATGCCCTGGAGAGCGACACGCCTCCAGAGGCCCCTTCCCTGAAGCCTAGGCGCGACACCGAGGTGTTGTCTCAGCGAGACCCGGACCAGGGAGGGCATACCTCTGGGTCAGGATACACGGGAGCAGCGGTTCCCATGATCGTCGACGGCGGGGGCGATCTTAGATTCGGCTCGCGGCCGGACACGGTCCTGGAGACCTTTAAAGCTCCAGGATCGGGCGAGCAGCCCCCCTCGACGAAGGGAGGCAAGCCCGCTCCGCCAGCAACCTCTGTCCAAGCAGAGTTGCTGGGCGGTCTATCGACAGTGCTAAAGAGTGCGTCCATCATCGATGAACATCGCGCCCTCATGGGTGCGGTGATTGAAAAGATTCAGTCTGCTGAGAGCAGACTGAATGAATCCTGCCTTAGCCTTATAAAAGGATTTGAGGTATGTTTTTAGAAACCTGTGAAGATTGTCATAGTATGAGTGGTAGCTCCTGATGCACTGTCCTGTGAAAGGGAGAGAGCCGGACAGGGGATCAAATTTCTGCTTCGCTGGAGACTCAGTTAATGACATATATCCCTTTGTTTGGAAATAGGCGTCTGTAGCGACGATCGCCTCTCATAATGCGGAGGTGTCCGGACTAAAGCAGAGTCTGGAACGGGCCGAAGAAGAACTTGGCCACGTGAAGAAACAGTTGGAGGACAAGCAAGGTATGTCGAAACCCTTTGCTAAGTTGAGCATGAACAAGTAGTTGTGCCTGATGAAAATATTTGTATTGTATGCTCTAGGAGTGAGTGCCGAAATTGAGGCACTGAAGAAGGCTGTGGCCGAAGTCGACAAAAAGGCCGCCGCAAAGCAGGCTCTTCGCGAGAAGCATGAGGCCAGGGTCATTGAAGCTGAGCGAGAGCTCCAGGAGGCCGTGAAGAAAAGCGAGACCTTGGAGCAGAGTCTAATAGGGAAAGAATCCGAACTCGCCCAAGCTCTCCAAGCCGCGGATGATGCTCAGGAAGAAGCCCGAGGTGCTCCGAAGGACATTCGGGAGGCACGGAGGGTTGCGGCTGGTATGGCTTTTTGTATTCAAAGTAATTTTACCATAGTAATGGGAGGAATTCTAAGTGACAAACTGAATTCTTGTTTCTCCAGGGGCGTTTGCGGACCTGCTGTGCAACATATCTGATGCTACTCAATTCTACCGGCTGAGGAGAAGAAGTCTGCGGACAAGCATTTCTGGTCGCAGTATTTGGCGCCGAATTATCCGGTGCCCTTTATCGATCAGTTGAAGCAGCTAGTCGAACTGCACCAGGCGGCCGAACTAGCCATGAAGGGCTTATTTGTCCGGCTGTGGCCCGCGGAGCCAATTCCAAGCAATTACTTCGGACTCGTGAAGCGAATTGTTGGTGCTTGCCCTCGGCTCGAAGTCATTAAGCGATCGGTCTGTATAGAGGGTGCACGCATGGCGTTCGCCCGTGCGAAGGTGCACTGGGGGAAGCTTGATGCTGAAAGCTGATGACTGAGGGACCACCGGAGGGTAAGGAGCATCGCAAGCCCGAATTATGTTATGAAGGTGTCCTGAAAGGAGCCCGCCTTGTGGCGGAACAGTGTACCAAAGACACTATATTTCCCTGAAGGCAGTCATGCTGTCCTTTGTAATGCGGTATACTGGCACTATTATTGTTTATTGCCTGTTATATGAACATTTTTCCTTCCCGTGCGGCCGTTTAGTGTATATAAATCCTGAGAGTTGGCCAGCCGTCCGCTTCTACCCCCACGTAGAAAGTACGGGGGTGTTCGGGACATACCTGAACACTCTTTATCCCATTTTTGGGTCCTTGAAGGAGGTGTTCATCACCGCGAACTAGGCAATTAGACTATAGGGCTTTATCACTCTCACTTAGCCATGGGAATTCAAGTATGGTAGGCGCAGCCCCTGGTGTTCGGAAGACCGTACGAGGGGCTCTAGCGGCGCCTGATCGGAAGACCGATCCGTCGCACTTTGCATTTGTTATGGCATTATGCGGAATAAATCTTTAAAGATTTTACAACCTCTCGAACAGCTGATCAGCTCTCGCTATATCATGACAGTCATTTTTTTGGCTTTCTCTACTGAGGTGCTCGTCCGGAAGAACCGGGACACAAATTCTCCCAGCGCTACCTTAGCCGATGGAGCGGAACGTAAGGTACCAAAACATGGGAGCCGGGCAAACCCAACTAATGACCCAAGACATGATTCGGAGCTGATGCATATAGTGCTATAAGTTCGTGGTGTCGGGCGACCGAGAAGGTGGCCGGACTTTGTTGCCATATTATGAGTACTATGAAGCCCCCGGCATAAGTGTTAAGTGTACGTATTGTAGTACGCATATGAGTACGGTCTATGCTTATGAAAAGAGGTGTGCTGGCGGAACCTGTCGTGGCCGGACTGGAGGAGGCTGTGTGCGGATCCGAAGTGTATCAGGACTGTCTCCTTGGCAGGTACTTATGTGTTCCCGCCTTGCGCGTCCGAGCTGATTCCATGTCACCAGTCCTGTTCTACGCAAAAGTCAGTCTGTAAAGGCAAATGCTTGGAGGCAGTTATATGTCATATGGTGGTTGAACCGCGGGTGCCTGATCGTAGCCTGATCGAGCCGGGCTATCATGCCGTAAAGTAGCTCGGACTCCTCAGTTGGTGTCCGGGTGGTTGGCTGCCGAATCGAAGTTTGATAAACGGGCACAACTCGCTATATCAGCGGCGGTATAATTTCCACTATTAGGGTGGAGTTCGGCCTTGCCCATAATTGTGACCATGTCACGTGGGTTTGGCCTGATGTTGTACCATGTTGAGTCTAGCCAACGCGGTTTGTCCCGATAGTATATGGTAGTTACTGTATAAGGGGACGATGCCGAAGACTTATTCTTTGGCATGGTATTTTTTTGGTTATCCGAAGACAACCTCCAGGGTGGTGGGCCTGTAAAACTTGGCCTTTGCACCTGGGACGGCATCTTTTAGAAGATGTTGTTAATGGGATTGATCCTTGAGCGGTCAATACCTATCTGGCAAATTTTGTCCTAGCGCAGTGAGTTTGGGCTGCTGTTTATGCCCATAGGGGCTCGTGTGAGATGGGACCCACAAATTATTGGGTCGATGTTAAGTGCAATTAAATTGCTATGGTGGATATTGTCCGGACGGTCTATGTGATTGGAGATGATCGGCCGTATTTTTGTACTGCGGAGGATCTTTATTTGACCTTTCCATGTTTGGTGGTATGTGCTTCTTGTTATTTGAGACCTCCTTTCATTGTTTCCGGCGCACGACCGGCCGTTTTTCTTTTAGGATCCGACATTCTCTATTGGTATGCTTGGCCGCCACTCTAGGGGTACCATGAATTTGACATGGTTGGTCGAGTATGCTGCCCGGGCCGAATGGGCCTGAGCTTTTCTTTTTCCGCTGACCGGACTGGGGGCCGCGGAATTTGGCGCCAACTCCCTTGTCTTGGTCGTCATTACTATTTTTGTGATGCTTATGTCTGTTGCGTCGAGGTTTATGGGTGTTGCCTCGTGTTTCCTGCGTATTGCCCCGGACCGTGGTGTATTGGCATCGGGGTGTGGGCTTTAGGACCTCCTTCTTATGTTGAGGTGGTAGATTGTGCTTTGTGTACCCTTTGGCGGGGCGGTCGAGTTCGTATTCCTCGGTTGCCAGGACCTTGGTCCATCTGTCTGTGAGCAAATCTTGGTCAGCTTTGAGATGTTGTTGCTTCTTTTTCAAGCTTTTCACCGTGGCCATAAGCCGTCGCTTAAAGCAAACTTTCTCTGCGGGATCCTCAGGAACGCCAAATTCGTCGTCGCCGAGGCTCACCTCATCTTCGGAGGGGGGAATGTAGTTGTCCTCCTCCAAGTATCCGCCAGTCGCCTATTCGGCCTGCTCGAAGGCAGGCTGATCGGGATTGTATTCATCTTCGGCACCATCCGAATTGTTTTTGACTCCTGTGTCGGTGTTGTTGTGGCGGGGCTTGGAGTGGCACCAAGGACGCTCATGCTTTGATTTCTTCCTTGAGGGGTTATCCTCCATTGCCTCATCGCCATTGGTTTCTTTTGGAGTCTCCACCATATATATATCATATGAGGAGGTGGCTGTCCAGCGCCCCATGAGCGGTGGTTCCTGTTCTTCTCCTTCATCGTCGTCCACGCCGTCGATGTTTTCAGAGTCGAAGTCAAGCACGTCGGTCAAATCATCGACTGTGGCAATGAAGTGGGTGGTGGGTGGGCAACGAATTCCCTCGCCACATGCTTCCCACTCGAGCCGGACATAGTTTGGCCAAGAGTCTCCTGACAAAGAGAGAGACTTTAACGAGTTCACCATGTCGCCACAGGGCGAGTGCTGGAAGATATCTGCGGTGGTGAACTCCATTACCGGAGCCCAACCAGATTCGGCGGGCTCGGGGGTGCGCGGACTAGAACCTAAAGCCGGACACGAGTCCGGGGGTCCAGAGTCACAGGCTTCCTTGGGGGTGGAGTCTGTGTTCGGCACTACCGTTGATGAGTGTGCGGCCTCCGGGGCGGGGTCCATCCACCCGTCCTCGGACGACGCGATCTGCCCCGGATTTAGGTCCGGAGCTCCTGCTGGTGCGATATCCCGAGTATTGTCTGACACCAAGTCTAAGCCGTGCTCGTCGTGACTGTTCGACGCTCCTAGCGTAGGCCCGAATCCGTCAAAGATCAAGTCTCCGCGGATATCGGCCATGTAGTTCAAGTTTCTGAACCTGACCTGCTGGCCATTGGCGTAGCTGTCGATCTGCTCCAGATGGCCAAGCGAATTGGCCCGAAGTGCGAAGCCGCCAAACACGAAGATCTGTCCGGGGAGAAAAGTCTCACCCTGGAATGCGTTGTTGTTGATGATTGAAGGAGCCATCAAGCCTTGCAGCGACGACACAGAGGAACTCTCAATGAAAGCACCAATGTCAGTGTCAAAACCGACGGATCTCGGGTAGGGGGGTCACGATCTGTGCGTCTAAGGCTAATGGTAATAGGAGGCAAGGGACACAATGTTTCACCCAGGTTCGGTCCCTCTCGATGGAGGTAAAACCCTACTTCCTGCTTGATTGATCTTGATGATATGAGTATTACAAGAGTTGATCTACCACGAGATTGTAGAGGCTAAACCCTAGAAGCTAGCCTATGATGATTATGATTGTCCCTCTATGGACTAAACCCTCCGGTTTATATAGACACCGGAGGGGGCTCGGGTTTACACAGAGTCGGTTACAAAGAAGGAGATCTAATATCCGGATCGCCAAGCTTGTCTTCCACGCAAAGGAGAGTCCCATCCGGACACGGAACGAAGTCTTGAGTCTTGTATCTTCATGGTCCAACAGTCCGGCCAAAGTATATAGTCCGGCTGTCCGGATACCCCCTAATCCAGGACTCCCTCAACCATGACAAACTCAACGTCTCCTTGCGCCCATGGCTCCACGGAGACTTCCTCGACACCGACCACTGAGGGAGTCCTGGATTAAGGGGTCCTCGGGCGTCTGGGCTATGTGATGTGGGCTGGAGTGATGGGCCGTGAAGATACAAGACAGAAGACTTCCTCACGTCTCCGGATGGGACTCTCCTTTGCGTGGATGGAAAGCTTGGCGTTCGGATATGTAGATTCCTTCCTCTATAAACCAACTCTATATAACCCTAGGCCCCTCCGGTGTCTATATAAATCGGAGGGTTTAGTCCATAGGGGCGATCACAATCATACAGGCTAGACATCCAGGGTTTAGCCATTACGATCTCGTGGTAGATCAACTCTTGTAATCCTCATATTCATCAAGATCAATCAAGCAGGAAGTAGGGTATACCTCCATCAAGAGGGCCCGAACCTGGGTAAACATCATGTCCCCCGTCTCCTGTTACCATCGACCTTAGACGCAGAGTTCGGGACCCCCTACCCGAGATCCGCCGGTTTTGACACCGACACTGGTGCTTTCATTCAGAGTTCCGTTGTGACGTCGAAGACAGGATTGATGGCTCACCTTGTTATCACAGACAGTATCACCTCCGGAGGAGCCCTGGCCTCAGGCCAAACCCTCTGGCTGGGCGGCTTTACCATGACTGCCCGTACGACCATCAAGCCGACTACTCAGATCATCGAAAAAGCGTCTCTGTGTCGACTCTGAATACTCCAAACGGATGGATCCGGCGGAGCTGTCGTCTTAATGAACTCCTGGATCGCATCACCGTCATGGGGGTCACTATAGACTACGATCAGATTGGGCTTAAACCCGATCATAGAGAAATCAAATCTCCGCCGATCAGCCATCAGATAGCGGTCGTAGAGGAGCAAAGCAACGGCTCTTCCTCTACGTTGAAGATGAACTATGTTCAGATTTCCGAGCTCGAAGAGCCGAATACCTATCTGCAGAACGACGCTCCCAGTCCTCCCAACCTAGAATCAGGTGTTGGGCCCAAAAAATCAGTTGACATCCCGGAGCCCGAACTATTAAGCTCGGAAGTTTTTCAAACTCCGGACCCCAAATTGGGTCAGGGTTCGGATTTAAAGCCACCCACCCACCACAAGCAACATTCTCCAAGCAATTCCGACCCTCCGGATATATGCGACCTCATGTACATACGACAACAGTCTCAGGAAATAGACCATCACTTTTGGGCCAGATTCCTCCTTGTCAAAAACAAGATTAAAAATTGCCGCGACGAGGACGCGATTTTAGTATTTTGCAATAATTGCATGGACAAAGGAGTCCTCAACGCCATCAACCGCCGTCGCATATTACACTTCGCTGACTTGGCAACCATAGTATAGAAGTTGCGCAATGGAAAGTGCCTGGAAAACTCAGACAACTCGCTGGGAGCAACAGGTTTCCACTCAACCCCTCGGGCGGGCGAAAAGGGTGAACCCTTGCGTGGCACCCGGCCCCATATTGAAGAAAACTAAGCCATTATGGGACGCGGAACCGTTCTGGAGGGATGGCTCGATAGGCCATGCAAAATACACATGACACCGGATACTGTACCAACCCACAGCCTTAGAGCATGTTGGATACTCCGGCAAGTGGCCATGAGCGGCGAGGATATCCTCACCAAAAAAACATCAGAGCAACGCCCCACAGAAGACGATGACCTTAGAGTATTGATGATCTTCGAGACTTTTGCTTCAAACAATCGGCGTAAGAGGGCACTCCGCGACCTTGCCGAAGTCTGCCAAATCGCAGCAATAAACCCCTGGAACGACACGGCCATAACTTTGAATGCTAGTGATGAACCAAACTTCTGGTCAGTCCAGGCACCAGCCGCCTTGGTCCTCAATCCAATTTTGGATGGCATTTGGCTCACTAAAGTGCTCATGGATGGCGGCTGTGGGCTAAACCTCATCTACGAGGATACACTCAATAAAATGGAAATAGACAGGAGTCACATCGAGCAAAGTAAAACGACCTTCTGAGGAATCATTCCCAGTCGGGAGGTGCGATGCACGGGGAAAATTACACTCGACGTGGTATTCGGCACGCCGGAGAACTATCGGTCCGAAGAGATAACCTTCCAAGTGGCCACTTTCAACAGTGGATATCACGCCCTATTGGGACGAGATGCATTCACACGCTTTCAAGCTATACCCCATTATGGGTATATGAAGCTCAAGATGCCCGGGCCCAACGGCATTATCACTCTCGCCAGTGATCCGGACATAGCACTCCACGCCGAAAACAAAGCTGCATCCCTGGCCCTCGAGGCACTGTCCGAGGCCCTCGTGGCCGAAGAGTTAACCGCATTACGCTCCACAGTGGATAGGGACGACGTAATCCTTGATAAGCGGCCTAAATCCACCTCCTTCAAACCAGCATACGAAATAGCCAAATTTCAAGTCCACCTAACGGACCCCAAGAAGACAGCTTCCATCGGGGCACAACTAGACCCAACGGCCGACGCCGCACTATGAGCGTTCTTGCGCGAGAACTAGGACATTTTCACCTGGCACCATTCCGATATGCCAGGAATCCCACGCAGGTTGGCCGAACACAGCCTCAATATACTGAAAGGATATAAGTCGGTCAAGCAAACACTGCGGCGCTTTTCCGAACCCAAACGACAAGCTATGGGGGAGGAGCTAGCCAAGTTAATCGAGGCTGGATTCATCAGAGAAATAAAACACCCGGACTGGCTAACAAACCTGGTGATGGTGCCAAAGAAGGATAAATCCTGGCGCATGTGTGTCGATTTCAAAGACCTCAACAACGCTTGCCCTAAGGAGCCCTTCCCCCTCCCCTGCATCGATCAGATTATTGATGCTACCGCAGGACATGACTCACTGTGTTTCCTCGATGCATACTCCGGATACCATCAAATCAAAATGAAGGAGTCTGATCAAGCCGCAATGGCATTTATTACCCCATACGGGCCTTTTTGCTTCAACACTATGCCCTTCGGGCTCAAAAACACCGGTGCCACCTACCAGTGCATGATTTAAACATGCCTGGAGAAACAAATCAGCAAGACAGTTCAAGCATATGTGGATGGCATCGTCATCAAGACTAGGCATGTCGAGTCATTAATAGACGACCTGCATCTCACATTCCACAACCTTCGTACATATGACATCAAGCTCAATCCGGAAAAGTGTGTTTCGGCGTTCCCGCTGGAAAACTGCTAGGCTTCATTGTTTCCAATAGAGGAACTAAGGCAAATCCAGCCAAAATCCAAGCTTTGTCACAATTGGCTACACCAACAGACCTCAAACAGGTCCAAAAACTAGCCGGATGCGTGGCAGCTCTAAGCCGCTTTATCTCCAGACTAGGAGAAAAAGCATTGCCACTTTATCGTCTTCTCCGACGCACCGATCGCTTTGAGTGGACGGATGCGGCAACGGCCGGACTGGAAAAAATAAAGGCTCTTTTAGCGAGCAACCCAATCCTGGCCGCGCCGAATGTCGGCGAACCCATGTTATTATACATCTCGGCAACACCAGGTGGTGAGCGCGGTGCTTGTCATTGAGCAAGAGGAGGACGAACACAAATTCCCACTTCAGAAACCGGTATACTACATCTCCGTTGTCCTCATACCATGCAAATCCCGGTACCCTCATTACCAAAAGATAGCATATGCGGTCTTCATGGCATCCCGGAAGCTACAACACTACTTCCAAGAGTGCTCGATCATGGTGGCTTCCGAAGTACCACCCAATGACATAATAAACAACCGCGATGCTACGGGCCAGATTTCCAAGTGGGCCATTGAGCTCCTGCCATTTGACATAACATACAAACCACGGCGGGCCATTAAATCCCAAGTATTGGATGACTTCGTCGCCGAATGGACAGAGGCCGAACTCCCTAAAGAGTATGGTACATATTCCAACTGGGTCATGCACTTCGATGGCTCTAAAATGCTGGCCGGCTTAGGAGCGGGCGTTGTCTTAACGTCCCCCACTGGAGACACGGTCCAATATGTACTCCAAATATTATACATAGACTCCAATAATGCAGCCGAATATGAAGCATTGTTGCACGGTCTTCGGATGGCCGCCTCCATGGGCATACAACGCCTGGAGGTGCGCGGGGATTCAAACCTCGCAATATCACAAATAAATGGAGACTTTGACGCCAAGGATCCGAAGATGGCGGCCTGTCGTAACACCATACTCAAAATATCAGCTCGGTTCGAGGGACTCGAGTTTCATCATGTGGCTCGAGAAAGTAATCAAGCGGCGGATGTCCTTGCTCGCATGGGCGCCAAGCGCGACCCCATCCCGCCTCACATCTTTCTAGAAAGGCTCTTCAAGCCATCCGTGGTGTGGCAGGAGGAGAGCAGCAACACCACTCTGGATCCGATTATACCCCCATATTCCGAACACAATATCCATATCATTGGGGGCTCAGCCACCGAAATAACACCATCGGCGCATCTCATAATGGCAGTAATTGCCACATGGACCGAACCCTTCTTGGCCTACCTTAATAGGCGAGAGCTCCCTGAGGATCAGAATGAGGCCCGCTGGATTGTCCAGGGCTCGAAAGCCTACAAGGTCCATGACGGAGAACTCTACAAGAAAAGCGCTATCGGAGTCCTTCAAAGATGTATCTCCGAAGAAGAGGGACTGCTGCTCCTGGCCAAAATCCATGCTGGTCGCGGCGGTCACCATGCCGCGGCCCGGGCCCTTGTAAGCAAAGCCTTCCGTATAGGTTTCTTTTGTCCGAAGGCCTGATCAGATGCACAGGACCTTGTCCAACATTGTGTCGGATGCCAGCTTTTCGCCAATCAAAGCCATATGCCGCCTACCGCTCTACAAACAATCCCGATTACTTGGCCTTTCACGGTCTGGGGGCTTGATATGGTCGGACCCCTTAAAGGAGGAAACCATAAGAAAAAATATCTGCTGGTCATGGTAGATAAATTCACCAAGTGGATAGAGGCCAAACCAGTTAAAATGGTCGAAGCAGGACCAGTGATAGACTTTATATCCGATGTCGTGCACCGTTATGGTGTCCCACATAGCATCATCATCGATAACGGCTCCAATTTTACAGCCGATGAAGTGAAAACCTGGTGTGCTAACCTGGGTATTAAGCTCGATTACACCTCCGTTTATCACCCACAAACAAACGGTCAAGTCGAACGAGCTAACGGTCTTATCATGAGCGGCATTAAACCTAGACTAGTGCGGTCTTTGAAAGAATCAAACAAGCACTGGGTTGAGGAGCTCGACTATGTACTCTAGGGGCTGCGGACCACGCCTAATCGCACTACCGGATACACACCATTCTTTACGGTGTACGGCGCATAGGCCGTTTTGCCCTGCGACATCATTCATGACTCACCTCGAGTGCGCATGTATGAAGACAGAGAGGCCAAGTTGGATCGGCAGGACAGCCTAGATGCCTTGGAGGAGGAGTGCGACATTGCAAAAGCCCGTTCTGCATTCTATCAACAACAGGCTCGCAGATACCAAAGCAGAGAGGTGCGGGCCAAGACTTATAATGTTGGTGAACTCATTCTACGCTTGCTAGAAAAGAAAAAGGACAAACTCAAGCCCAAGTGGGAGGTCCCTTCATCATAGATGAAGTTCTCACTAGAGGAGCGTACCGCCTGAGTTATGCATCGGACAACCGCTTAGAGCCAAACCCGTGGAATGCCACCAGACTCCAAAGATTCTACGCCTAGAGCCGGACTCTTCGTTCGTCTTCTTCTCCCTTTGTTTCCATTTTTCCTCTCTTAAATTTTTTTACTCTAGCTTTAAGCTCTTGTGCAGCTAAACGGCGCACCCATGACATACGCATCCTTAAATGTATATGCCCATAATGCCCGGGGGCTTCTTTTACAGAAGCTTACTATTATTTTCCGAGCATCAAGCTCACCACATATGTGTCCTCTCCTCATATGTACCTTTTCTTCACCATTATATGCATCGTTATGACTTAAGTTTTTGCCAAGCTGGGTTGCCTGGCTCCTGTGCTTATGCCCTACATTCCCATTTGTTCGACTAGGGCATAAAGCGAGCAACTCTGCGATTGTTACAGTCGGGTCATCCAAACATGTACCTCAGACTAGGTGAAGCCGAAAGTTAGCGTTCTTAAGGGAATATTCGGTCAGCGGACTAAAGAAGTTTTACCCTCCTTACACTATGAACCCCCAGATGTTATGTATACTACGATTTTTCAGTCACAGTTTGGGCGTGCACACTAACGCATGTTCACCCAGGGAAAGGAACCCTTAATGGAACTATTCTCCCTGGAAGATGTTTCTTACAATCAAAAAGTAATATAACGTAGCTAGCCGGATACAACTTGTCTGTTCAAGCAACTATGACCCGTACGCCTGGTTTCCACGCATACCCGGTCTATATTGCTGCTTTGATATTCGGAAACAATCCGCACCTTTGGGTCCAGAGGTCGAAGCGAAAAGGTCTGCCATGAAAATCGTTTTACAATACGGCTAGGGACAAGTATGTCAATTGAAGTACATAGTCACTTGGACTCAAAAACTTCTTCCTCTATGCCGTCTAACAGGCTATCTAGCTTAAAATCCTGTTGGGAATATTTGGCGGCTATCTTTACTTGGTCATATACCAAATTAACTAGAATTTCTTGTCCATCTGACCCTCGAGGTCCGACCTGGGCCATATGATTCGGATCAAGCTTGGTGTACCGTGTTTTCACCATGGCCCAGGCCTCTCGTGCACCTTCTCGGTAGGCCGATATCTGTAAGTGCATCTAGTGCCCCTTAGTGATTTTGGTGTATTGAAGACTTATAGGTTAAGGGACTAATGTGTTTATGAGTGTACACAGGTCTATAAGTCTATGAGGAGTTTGATATTTACAGAGAAAGTCGATCCCTAAAAATGAATATCTTCGACTGAAGATTTTGGTATTCCTGAAGACTTTCATGAAGACTTTGAAAGTGAAGAAATTGGTGTGTCCGTGAAAACTTGATATTCATGCAAGGAATATGAAGCTTGAAGACTTCCGTTTTCATAGTTTTGTTTTTCTCCTTCTTGAGTCATAGGAAACACCGTACTGTTAAAGGGGGTCGAGGAAATACTAAGGAAAAATTTCCATGTGATGCTCAACTCAAAATCCTACACCTACCAATCCCTTTGAGTGAAGCCATTGGAAATCTCATACAGTTCAGTCAATTTCTTCTGTGACAGAGACAAAGTTCTTCTGGTCGCTGAGGAATTTGTTCTGACTGAGGAGTTAGGAATTCGCCAGTGCGGATTGCCTACACAGTGAGGAACATGATAGACCTGAGGAATTTGAGAGTCAAATTTCTGATCGTTGCTGTGCTACGCGCTAGCTATCCCAAAATATCTTATCCACATAATGGTCATATCATTGAAGGGCATTTATGTCTTATCATGTCGGGCTGCTCCCTAGGCTATAAATAGCCGCCCCCTACAACCACTAGCTGGTTGGCTGCTCCGAGAGAAACTGACACTTGTCATTTGAGAGCAACCCATCCTCCGAGGACTTTGAGCGAAAATCATCGAGTGAGGAAAAACCCCAACCCAAACACCTACAAACCCAAAGTGATTGAGCATCACTGAAGAGATTGATCATGCGTGGATCCGATGCTTGTTACCTTTGAAGACTGTGCTTCTTCCAGACAGTTAGGCGTCATGGTCTAGAGCATCCAAGAGGAATTGTGGATTGCCGAGTGACCAAAGTCTGTGAAGGTTTGGAAGTCGCCTGAAGACTTACCACGAGTGATTGGATGAGGTCTGTGTGACCTTAGTTCAAGGAGAATATGGTGAGGACTTGGTGTCCTGAGCTGCGTGCTCAGCGACTGGGTGTCCGGGACTGTGTGTCCTCGAGTTTAAATACTCAGCCGCTCCAACCAGACATACAACTGAGACAACAGTTGGAACTGGTCTATCAAATCATTGTCTTCACCAACCTTACTAGTTCTATTTCCTCAACTCTTTCATTTCTTCATTACTGTGTTGAGTGATTGTTCATATCTGTGTTTGAAGACTTTGACTGAAGACTTTCTCAATTTCCTCAGTTCAATTTCTTCAGTCTGTTTGTCTTCATCTTGTGTTATCCTGTGTTTACGTTTTCTGTACTCTGTGTTTGTCTTCATTTCATCATGATGACCATGTGTGTATTCTGTCATTCTTACTTCTGAGTACTTATTCTGCTGCAAGTAGTTCTTCGCTAAGGAATTTCCTCACCGGCAAATTCCTCAGTGAGGAATTCATAAAACTCACTTATTCACCCCCTCTAGTCGATATAACGCACTTTCAAATGGTATTAGAGCAAGGTACTCCCTTGTTCTGTGTGATTTTGGTTTAACCACCTGGAGTTCTAGTTATGTCGACGGCAGGTATGATCAAGGTCTCTGCTGGGTGTCCTACCTTCGATGGCACGGACTACCCCTACTGGAAGAATAAGATGCGAATGCATCTTGAAGCAATTAACAACGATCTCTGGTACGTTGTGGAAAATGGTGTTCCCTCAGTCACACCTTCCCTAAATGCTGCTGATGTGAAGAGATTCAAGTAACTCGATTCTCAAGCGAAGAATATCATATGTGGTCATCTGAGTAAAGGGTAGTATGGTAGAGTGAGTGCTTTGGAAACTGCTAAGCTTATCTGGGATAGGCTCTCCAAAGTAAACGAAGGAGTCTCAACTCAATGTGACTCTCGTGTTGACGTTCTTCGCAATCTCTTCAACCGCTTCAAAAGACTCGACAATGAAAATGTTCAGCAAACCTTCGATCGCCTCACTAATATCTCGAATGAGCTTCAAGCGCTCGGTGCCACTGACATCACCGACCATGAGGTGGTGAAGAAATTGCTGAGATCACTCGATTCTTCATTCGACACTCTGGCACTGATGATTCAAGAGCGTGCTGATTACAAGTCACTAGATCCCGCTGATATCCTCAAGAGGCTAAATACTCATGAGTTCCAGCTTGCTGAAAAGAGAGAGATCTCTGGTTCAAGCTATGGCAAAACACGTGCCCTGAAGGCCAATGCAGTGTCTGAATCTGAATGTGAAGATTCTGGTAGTAGCCTTGGTGATCCTGAAGAATTGAGCCAGGAGCTAGCACTGCTCGTGAAGAAGTTCCAGAAATTCTCAAGACGTGGTTGCTTTGGAAAATCTTCAAGGAGCAGTGATTCCTCATCAAGTGACTATAAGAGAAGGCTATGCCACAAATGCAAGAAGCCTGGTCACTACATTCAAGATTGTCCTCAGTGGGACAAGGAACTAAAGAAGAAGAAATACAAGGATTACAGTTCTGATGATGCCAAGAAGAAGAAGAAATCTTCAAAGTCTTCATCATCAAAATCCTCAAAGTCTTCATCCCACAAGAAGAGCAGCTCCAAGAAGGCTCGGGCATTCATTGGCAAGGAAATGGATTCTGAGGCTGAATCTGAGGATCATGAGGAAGAGGAGGAATCCGAGGAGTCTGAGTCAGGTGTGGCAAGTCTAGCTCTTGCTACCGCATTTGTCAGCAAGTCTATCTTCAACTCTGAAGAAAATGGCAACACCAACAACGCCGATGAAGGCAATGACGACTACGCTCCCACCTATTACTTCATGGCAAAGGCTGCCAAGGTAACTAAATACCCCTCCTCTGAATCAAGTGAGGATGAATCTGATGAAAATCTTAAGCCTAGCTACTCTAAACTTGCTAAGATTGATGTGAAACAACAAAAGGCTATTGAAAAACTTCAAAACATGCTAGACAAAAGTGATGATATGTTGGGTGATGAAATGGACCGCACTAAAGACTTAACTGAAAATCTTCAGAGACTTCAGTCTAAGTTTAACAACCTTCAAAGTCATTATAAAACGCTCTTATCTGATCACGAGAAGCTTTCTTATGAATTTCTTCAAAGAAAGCAAGATCTTGATAAGAGTGAGTTATGAAGATCTTCAGAAGGAGCACGATTCATTACTTGCTCAACAAATCAGCGCTACTCAGGAAGAATTTGATCCACCATGCTTAAAGTGCATCGAACGTGAATCTGCTAATTCTTCACCTGAATGTTCAAATGCTTCAAATGTTACAAATTCTTCACTTGCCTCTGCTATCACTAATTCCTCATCTGAGGACATTGATAGTATCACTGACAATGCAGGGCTGAAGGAATTGTATATGACAGGCATGTACAAAAGCCTCAAAGGGCATCAGACTCTTTGTGATGTGCTTAAAAAGAAGATCCTCAACAGAAACCCTAGGAAAGAGGGTATTGCTTTTGAGAGGAAACTCGATGCTGATGGAACATATTGGAAGCCTGAGCAGTACCCCAAAACCTCATGGGTTGCTTCAAAGGGACCTCCAGTTGATCCATCTAACTTATCTGGCTTTACATGTGAATCTCCTCATTCTTCTGATGAGTCATTTGACTCCAACTATAAACTGTTCAAAAATCAAAATGGTGAAGTATTTGCTAGATATGTTGGCACTAACTGCAGGAACGGTTCCCCTATGAAGAAAATCTGGGTTCCCAAAAGTTATGTTGAAAGTCTTCAGGTGAATGTCCTCATGACACCACCAGTGAAGAATAGGAACCTCAGATCAAACTCTTCATATGGACCAAATTCTTCATATGGATCCAAGTCCTCTTATGGACCAAATTCCTCATGTGGATCAAATTCCTCAAAAGGATCAAAGTCCTCATATGATCGTCATCGTGCTAACCCTTCTGTTTCGCAGGGTAGAGCTAAGGGCTATGAATATGTGCATTATTCTTCAAATCATTATGTTCATAAGTCCTCGAAGAATTTCTCTGCTTATTCATATGCTTACCCTAACCCCTCTTATGTGAAGCAAAGTGGACTAGCTTCCATGCCACCTTTCTCATATGGTGCTCGCAGAGTGATGAATTCTTTGCCACCCCTTCAGATGTGGGTGGTGAAGAAAAAGAACTAACTTCTTCAGCAGGGTCAGGTCTCCAGACGTGCTTTAACATCTGAAGAATTTGCTGGGGGCCTGACAAAGTGCCTGAAAGGACGCAGGCGAATCATGATGAAATGAACTTTCATTTTCACACGTCCTCACACTGCTTATCTGTGCTATTGCTTGATGAAATTGAACTGATGAACTTGACATCATATTCTTCACTGATGAAGTATATGAGACCGTAAGTTGCACTTATTCATCTGCAGGATGATCAACCCAAAGCCAACGAGTGGGTCCTCGATAGTGGATGTACAAATCACATGACTGGTGACAAGAACCTATTGATGGATGCTCCTTTAACACCGTCACATCTGAAGCATATCATCTTCGCTGACAAAGGCAAAAGTCAGGTATTGGGTCTAGGTAAGGTTGCGATCTCAAAGGATCGACACATGGATAAAGTCATGCTTGTCGAGTCCGTAGGATACAACCTCATGTCTGTCTCAATGCTTTGTGATCTTGATATGGTCGTTGTCTTTGGCAAGTATCGTTGTGTTGTGATCACGGAAGCTGACAATTCCAAAGTCTTCGAAGGCTTTAGGAGAGGAGACTTGTACATTGTTGATTTCTCAACAGGACCACAACCTGCCATGTGCTTACTTGCAAAAGCTTCAGAAGGCTGGCTATGGCATCGACGACTTGGTCATGCTGGCATGAGGAATCTGCACACGCTCGCGAAGAAGAAGCATGTCATTGGCATTGAGAATGTCAAATTCCTCAAGGATAACTTATGCGGAGCCTGTGAAGCTGGAAAAATGACCAAGGCCAACCATCCAGCGAAGACTATCATGACCACCACTCGACCATTTGAATTGCTTCACATGGACCTCTTTGGTCCTAATCATTACTCAGCAGTCACTAATGATGCATCTCTATATGGCTTTGTTATTGTTGATGATTACTCTCATTACACATGGGTACACATTGTTACTTACAAACATGAAGTGCAGGAAGTCTTCAAACGATTTTCCTCGAGGGCTTCAACCAACTTTGGTGTGAAGATCAAGCACATCAGGAGTGACAATGGAACTGAGTTCAAGAATTCCGGTCTTAATGACTATCTTGATGAACTTGGTATTACTCATGAGTTATCTGCTCCTTATACTCCTCAGCAAAATGGCGTCATGGAGCGCAAGAACAGAACTCTTGTTGAGATGGCTTGCACTATGCTTGATGAATACAAAACGCCTCATCGTTTTTGGATTGATGCAATTGATACCGCGTGCCACATCATCAACAGAGTATATCTTCACAAATTCTTCAAGAAGACTGCCTATGAACTCCTCACTGACAAGAAACCCAATGTGAGTTATTTCAAAGTCTTCGGTGCTAAATGCTGGATTAGGGATCCTCATCACAATGCTAAATTTGCACCGAAAGCACATGAAGGTTTTATGCTTGGTTACGGAAAGGACTCGCACACCTACAGAGTCTTCAACAGCGCTCTTCACAAGGTTGTTGAAACTGTAGATGTGCGGTTCGATGAAACTAATGGCTCGCAAAGAGAGAACCTACCTTCTGTGATAGATGAACCAGCACCTGAGGATTCTATCAAGTTCAAGGCTACTGAGGATGTCATTCCTATCGAAGAATCTACTGAAGAATTCATTCCAGAACGCGAAGATCGTCGAGCTAATGCACCTGAGGAAAATGCTGAAGAAAATGGTGCTGAAGAAAATGCTGATCAAATTCCTCGACGACAACCAGCTCATCCTCGTGTTGCAAAAGAAGTGCAAGTTGAAAAGATCATTGATGACATTGAAGCACCAGGTCATCTCACCCACTCAAAAGCTTCACATTTATCTAACTTTTGTGGGCACTATGCTTTTGTCTCTATCACAGAACCCACTAAGGTAAATGAAGCATTTCGGGAGCCTGAGTGGATTCAGGCCATGCAAGAAGAATTATATCAGTTCGAGCTCAACAATGTCTGGGAACTGGTCAAACGTCCAGATCCTCGCAAGCATAATATCATTGGCACAAAGTGGATCTACCGCAACAAGCAAGATGAAAATGGCCTTGTGGTGAGGAATAAGGCACGACTTGTAGCTCAAGGCTACACACAGGTTGAAGGAATTGATTTCGATGAAACTTTTGCACCTGTTGCTAGACTTGAGGCTATTCGCATATTACTTGCTTATGCTAACCATCATAATATCACTTTATATCAAATGGATGTGAAAAGTGCATTCCTCAATGGTAAGCTTGAGGAAGAAGTATATGTTGCTCAACCCCCAGGTTTTGAAGATCCGAAGAATCATGACAAAGTCTTCAGACTCAACAAGGCCCTCTATGGCCTCAAGCAGGCCCCTTGGGCGTGGTATGATACTTCGAAGGAATTCTTCGCGAAGAATGGCTTCACACCCGGTTCACTCGACCCTACTCTCTTTACTAAATCTTATGATGGTGAACTGTTTGTGTGCCAAATATACGTTGATGATATTATCTTTGGCTGTACTGACCAACGTTATAGTGATGAATTTGCCTATATGATGAGTGAAGAATATCAAATTTCTATGATGGGAGAGTTGAAATTCTTTTTAGGTCTTCAAATTCGTCAACAGCACAATGGCATATTCATATCTCAGGAGAAATACCTCAAGGATGTTCTGAGGAAATTCGGCATGCAAGATTGCAAAGGAGTCAAAATTCCTATGCCCACAAATGGCCATCTATGCACTGATGAAAATGGTATTGACTTCGATCACAAGGTATACCGCTCCATGATTGGTTCTTTATTGTACTTATGTGCATCTAGGCTAGATATAATGCTTAGTGTTTGCATGTGTGCCCGATTTCAAGCTACACCGAAGGAATCACACCATAAGGCTATGAAGCATATTCTTCGATATCTAGCTCACACACCAACACTAGGACTATGGTACCCCAAGGGCTCTACTTTTGATCTCATTGGATATTCTGACTCTGACTATGCTGGTGATCGTGCGGACCGCAAGTCAACATCTGGTACTTGTCATTTCCTCGGACGATCTTTGGTCTGTTGGTCCTCAAAGAAACAGAACTACGTATCACCGTCTACTGCTGAAGCTGAGTACATTGCTGCTGGTTCTTGCTGTGCTCAATTGCTGTGGATGAAGAAAACTCTCAAGGACTACGGCATCAACAGGAAGAATGTTCCTCTCTACTATGACAATGTGAGTGCCATCAAGATTGCTCATAACCCAGTTCAACACTCGAAGACAAAGCATATTCAGATTCGTCATCATTTTCATCGTGATCATGTGTTGAAGGGCGACATTTCTATTGAGCATGTGAAGACTGAAGAACAGCTAGCCGATATCTTCACAAAGCCCTTGGATGAGAAGAGATTTAGCAAGTTGCGGTGTGAGCTAAATATCTTAGAGTCTTCGAATGTTCTTTGAAAAGGACACTCATCCTAACACTTATGCAAAATTGATGACTTAGATGTGCAACACATGAAGAAACCTTTTTTCTTCAATCAATGAAGAATAACACTCTAAGTGTGAAGAAATTAATGAAGAATTTGATTCTCAGAACCCTACAACAATTGTACGCGGTTTCTGAAATCATCATTCTTATACGGTGGGTCACGCCACCACCAAAGTTGAAAATCTTCAATTTGAGTTTTTCCTCAGTTTTTGAAATTCTTCAGTTTTTCAAATTCTTCAACTTTGCAAAATCTTCACTGTTTCCGTCGTTTTTCTTCATTGGCTGTATATATATATATGAATTTATGTCCTCTATAGCATTCACTTATGGCTATTTCTTCAAGTTGCATTTTCTGCTAAGTGAATGTGATCGGACCCTTCCCCCTCTATGCTACACTCAACCCAATCTATTCACAAATTCTTCATGTGCGTTCTATTTGAAACTCGTTCAAAATCTTCACTGTGTCCTTGTCAGCTGAAGAAATTGCGAACGGAACTTTAAAACTAATCTTATCCAAATTTTCGGCTTTGCCGCCCAAACCGTTCCGCTTCCTATGATAGACTTATCTATTCACCCACGATTCTCACATGATCTCCACTTTTCAGTACGTGGGTGACACATGTCAAGCGAATGAGAAGGGTCAGGGGCATGTTCGTCCTAAATCTTTGGGCGAACAGTTTTTCACTGCGACTATAAATACCCCTCACCCCTTCCTCACTTCCTTTACTCTGCTCGACCGCTCTCTCTCTCGCTCGAGCTTCTCAAACCCTAGCACCGCCGCTACTCCATCGTCGCCGGTGAGGAAGAGCTTCACTGCCTCGACCTCGTCGCCGTCGTACTCGCGCCAGCCGTGGAAATCTTCACTCTGCCGCCGCCGTAGCTGTCTTCCTCCCCCAAGTTAGGGCGTGGAAGATCTGAACTGACGAGCTTCAAATCTACACTTCTCAGTTCGTCGTGTTCTTCATCAGGGTAATTAAAAGTTACTTTTACTGCCCTCTTTGATTCAAATTTTCCCTACAAAATCTTCAAAGGTGTTTTATTATTCAAATCCTCACACACAAAACACCTCACTAGTCATATGCTCTTGATTCATTTCTCCAAGCATCATTTATCTTCAAGATTCCTCAATTGTGTGGATCCTCAATCTATACAACTCTGGAACCTAAGACAAAGAATGGTTAGTGAAATTGTTCAAGACTCATCTGGTCAAATTCCTCAAACTTGTTCTTTTTGAAATCCTTCTAAGAACGCATATGACCTCTTCAAATTCCTCGCAACTATATTCTGTTCACAGGTACTCATGTCCGCTGCTGAATCACTAGGTTCTCATCAACTTAACTCATTTGCAGCGTTCCTTGAAGAAAAGTTGCACACTTCTTTAGAGAATTCGATTGTTCAAATCCCTCAACTGAAGAATATGGCAGACGGTAAGAAACCACAGAAAGGAGGAAAGAGGCCTGAGGTCATGACTATGTTTGAAATACCTGAGAACATCTATGCTGACTGTTGCACACCTGATGAGGCTAAGTTCGGAAAGGAGAACAAAAATCAGCGCAAGGTGCGCATACAAAGGATTGAAAGGAGATGGGCAAGAGAATGGAGGGAGTACAGATATGTAACTCTAAAGTATATGAAGAAATTCGCTCTAAATCCTCCATGCCCAAGAGCTCCATTGACAACTGGCCAAGAAGCTGACCCCACCAGCATCAAGCGTGGTGAGGACTTCCCTGAAGAATGGGCCAAACGCCAAGCAAAGTTGGCAAGACAAGCCAAAGAAGCAGTGAGGAAATTCAATGAAGACTTTGCTACTGCTGCTGCCACTAAGAGGCCTAGAAAATCAATGGCAAAGAAGCCCGCTCACAAGCCAAGTGCTTCACCATCTGTGCCCTCACGGCCAAGTTCCTCAGCAATGCCCTCACGGCCAGAATCTTCAAAGCCCTCATGGCCAGATTCTTCAAAGCCCTCACGGCCAATTCCTCATGCTGCTCCTGCTCCTCCAAAGTCCTCAACTCCTCCCCCAAAGTCCTCAGTTGCTCCGGCAAAGTCCTCAACACCTGTACATCTGGCCACGTGCCAAAGGACTGCAGGCATCTCTATTGCCTCTGGTGTCTCAACGAGTTCCTCGGCTGCACCAAATTCTTCATCAGGCCCCACTCTGCTGAAGACCAAGGCAACTGCTGGACGAGGTCCTCGGCCTAGTCCGAAGAAGAAACAGGTTGCCTTCCAAGTGCCATCTGACGATGAAGCTGATGATGATGAACTTGCAGAAATCATCAGAGACAGGCAAGAAAGGGCCGCTAGAGCCAAAGGCACAAATGTGCCACTGCTTTTAGATCCAAAGGCGATCCTCGACTACATTGATCTCTGGCACAAGGACCCAAACACTCCTATGCCTGATTTTCATTTGACTCCTGGACAAAGTCATATGCTGACCCATTTCATCACTGAAGAGAAATGGAAGTTTGAGCAGGCTAGACAAATCAAGAAGGCTCAGTTCATAAAAGAGAAGTTCCTGAGGAAAAACGTTGTCAAAATGACAACTGATGAACTCCTCAAGATCCAGTCTGAAATCAAAGCCCTCAGCGATGATTTCAATGCTTATTATGCTGATTGGAAAGGAGCCAAAGTCAGGTTCATTAAACTGACTGAGAAGTTCACCAATGTTGCAGGCCTGTCGCAACAAGAAATTCCTCAAGCTGAAGCCTCTACTCAGCAAACTAAAGAACATGCCAGCACCGCTGATGACTTTCAGGCTGCTGATGAAAATGCTAGTTCTAGGGCTGATGACTCCATTCTAGCCGCTGAAGACATTGCCAGGGCATCCACTAGTGGTGCGCCTGAAGAAAATGAAGAAGTCAGGGCAACTGCATCAGTTGCGCCTGAGGAAATTCAAACCGATTCCTCAGCTCCTCCTGCGCCTACACCAACTCCTACCCTTCCATATGCATCAGATGTGAGGAAGACCAAGGCTGCAAAGAGAGCTGCAGTGAAGAAAAGGAAAGCATCATCTGCTTCAGATTCTTCAGCTCCAAAGAAAATGAAGCCTATGACCAGCTCACTTGAAAATCCAATTGATGCTGTTCCGATTTCCACCCTACCATCAAAGGACCTTGTTCCTTTTGGTGAAGAATATGTGATCCCTAGCAGATCTGATGAAGAAAATCGTTCTGCTGCTTCATCAGAGCAGATTGATGAAGAAATTGAAGTGGATGCGATCCCTTCAACGCCTGTTGCTTCCTCGCCAATGCCTCAGTTCACAGCTGAAGAGGCTGGCGTTGAAGAAATTGAAGATGAAGACGTGGATATTGGATGCACTACGCCTGTGATGAATGATGACTTTTGGGAAAGTCAGCATCCCAATTCTCCACACTTCACCCCAATACAACAAATACCTCAGTCCCCTGCACCAACCATTCAAATAGGCTCTGAAGAAACTCATCCTACCTCATTTGTGCATGAAGAAATTCCAGCCACTAGTGCTGAAGAAACTGCTGGTGCTGATCCTTTGAACATGCAGACTGCCACTGAAGAGGAACCAGAAATTCCTCAGCCTAAAGAACCGGAGATTGTGATTCCTGAGGTTGTGATGCAACTCACTGACACTCCTCTGCCCAAGCCAAAGGATCCATTCTCAAAGAAGCAAAAGTTCAAGGCTGCAGATTTCTTTAACGAGCATGTGTTCTTCACAGACTACAATCCCTATGATTCTGCTCACATAAGGAAGAGGCATTTCTGGACTGCTAGTCAACACAACTTTTATTCCTCTATGCTATTCGACAAAGACAAAGTCTTCGATCATGCACACATTCCTCACGTGGACATGGAATCTCTGCCAGGCTTCGAACCAGTCCTCAGTGTTCTTCACGATGCTGGTTTGCTGAATTTCTGCACTGACATCTGTGATTGAATGAAGAACTCATTCTTCAATTCTATGCGACGCTGCACATCACAGGAAATTCTGAAGATGTGAACTCATGGGTGCTGGACTGCATGTCAGAAAATACTCACTACAAGGCACCAGCAACTGAATTGCTTCGTGCCCTCCCACTCAGTCCTCCCCTTGATGGTGCTCGTTGTGTCTAAAGTGAACGTGAGCTTACAAATCATTACATGCAAGTGCTAATTAAGCCCTTGAAGCCAGGGCAGGCCCCACGAACCAAATTCCTCGTCAAGGAATTACTGTATGTGCCACGGACTTTCTATCGCATTCTGACAAAGACAATGAGTCCTATCAAAGGCCACGACTCAATTGATGAAGAAGTCGTTGGCATCATGAAGAATATGCTTTTCA
Source organism: Triticum dicoccoides (assembly GCF_002162155.2). Classification (NCBI taxonomy): domain Eukaryota; kingdom Viridiplantae; phylum Streptophyta; class Magnoliopsida; order Poales; family Poaceae; genus Triticum; species Triticum dicoccoides. Next base: position 356,687,781 of record NC_041381.1, on the reverse strand, counting down.
ATATCATTCATGGTGTTCCCGTCAACTTCCATGATTTCTTCATGAGGACTCTGGCAAATATTGCTATGTCACCATTTGAGCTGAAGCCTTATGCACCATGGATTATGAGGTTCATCAGGACAAGGTCTTCACTAAATTACAAGGCTGATACTCTGAACCACGGCAGCTACTTGCCTCCAATTGAAGTCCTCAAACGGACATTTTCCTTAGTTGATGACAAAGGCAAGGCAACTGCTGTGATAAATGAAGGCATTCGTCCATTGGATGGTCAATTTCGCAAAGCTGCATCCTACTCCACCAATGATGACTCTGCCACACATGACTCTGCCGCCAACACCTCTGCCAAGCAAATTCCTCAAGCCACAGCACCCAGGGTGATGATTGATCGTGAGTTACTCCTCAGTCTTCATCAGAAAGTTGATCGCAATCATAAATGAGTCAAGCGTCAGTTTGGTTCAATTCTTCACAACATGACCTCCACACACAATGTAGTGAAGAAAAACCACTACTACCTCCATGAAACCTTCAACCATACCTGGGTTGTTCTATCTCATGTCTACAGCGTAGCAGATCTGAAGAGCATGGGTCTCAAGGAAGAATTTGACTGGTCTGCACCTCCACCGAAGAGATTCAAGAAGGTCAAGGTTCCTTCCTTGGTGGCCAGCTCCTATTTTTCATCGCGCGACACTGATGAAAATGAAGACTTGGACGACACTGCGGCAGGCCCTACTACAACAACCGACCCCGACAACGCTGACGCTCCTCCATCAACTTGATGTTCTTCAGGGACGTTAGTCCTTAGTTTCGATCCTTTTGGTCATTCAATGACAAAGGGGGAGAAATCTGAGTTAGTTTCAAGCGGGTCTATTATATGGGTGTATTTTTTGCTAAGTTACAACTCTCGCTCTTCTGAAACTTTTATTGGATCGAGTTGTAATCTTAAAACCGATGGTGCTCTGATACTTTTGATGCACTGTGCTCTAATTCTGCATGCTTGTTCCTCGTTAATATTATTGCACGCATGCTGAATTTCTTCAGGCACCATATTTCATCATGCATTTCAAATTCTTCATAGCATATGTCAAATGCATGTATGAATTACAAGATATAGGGGGAGATCTCCATGATTCAACTCTTCAAGTGTGCATTGCTTCAAAAGCAAATTCCTCACTATGCACATCTTCAGGGGGAGTTCTTCTATATCTTGCAATCAAATTCCTCAATATCAGTACTTACACTTCATATGTTTATCCCCGTTGAAAACTTAACCTATATTATCATCAATCACCAAAAAGGGGGAGATTGTAAGTGCATCTAGTGCCCCTTAGTGATTTTGGTGTATTGAAGACTTATAGGTTAAGGGACTAATGTGTTTATGAGTGTACATAGGTCTATAAGTCTATGAGGAGTTTGATATTTACAGAGAAAGTCGACCCCTAAAAACGAATATCTTCGACTGAAGATTTTGGTATTCCTGAAGACTTTCATGAAGACTTTGAAAGTGAAGAAATTGGTGTGTCCGTGAAGACTTGATATTCATGCAAGGAATATGAAGCTTGAAAACTTTCATTTTCATAGTTTTGTTCTTCTCCTTCTTGAGTCATAGGAAACACCGTACTGTTAAAGGGGGTCGAGGAAATACTATGGAAAAATTTCCATGTGATGCTCAACTCAAAATCCTACACCTACAATCCCTTCGAGTGAAGCCATTGGAAATCTCATACAGTTCAGTCAATTTCTTCTGTGACAGAGACAAAGTTCTTCTGGTCGCTGAGGAATTTGTTCTGACTAAGGAGTTAGGAATTCGCCAGTGCGGATTGCCTACACAGTGAGGAACATGATAGCCCTGAGGAATTTGAGAGTCAAATTTCAGACCGTTGCTGTGCTACGCGCCAGCTGTCCCAAAATATCTTATCCATATAATGGTCATATCATTGAAGGGCATTTATGTCTTATCATGTCGGGCTGCTCCCTAGGCTATAAATAGCCGCCCCCTACAACCACTAGCTGGTTGGCTGCTCCGAGAGAAACTGACACTTGTCATTTGAGAGCAACCCATCCTCCGAGGACTTTGAGCGAAAATCATCGAGTGAGGAAAAACCCCAACCCAAACACCTACAAACCCAAAGTGATTGAGCATCACTGAAGAGATTGATCCTGCGTGGATCCGACGCTTGTTACCTTTGAAGACTGTGCTTCTTCCAGACGATTAGGCGTCATGGTATAGAGCATCCAAGAGGAATTGTGGATCTCCGAGTGACCGAAGTCTGTGAGGGTTTGGAAGTCGCCTGAAGACTTACCACGAGTGATTGGACGAGGTCTGTGTGACCTTAGTTCAAGGAGAATATCGTGAGGAGTTGGTGTCCTGAGATGCGTGCTCAGCGACTGGGTGTCCGGGACTGTGTGTCCTCGAGTTTAAATACGCAGCCGCTCCAACTAGACGTACAACTGAGACAGCAGTTGGAACTGGTCTACCAAATCATTGTCTTCACCAACCTTACTGGTTCTATTTCCTCAACTCTTTCATTTCTTCATTACTGTGTTGAGTGATTGTTCATATCTGTGTTTGAAGACTTTGACTGAAGACTTTCTCAATTTCCTCAGTTCAATTTCTTCAGTCTGTTTGTCTTCATCTTGTGTTATCCTGTGTTTACGTTTTCTGTACTCTGTGTTTGTCTTCATTTCATCATGATGACCATGTGTGTATTCTGTCATGCTTACTTCTGAGTACTTATTCCGCTGCAAGTAGTTCATCGCTAAGGAATTTCCTCACCGGCAAATTCCTAAGTGAAGAATTCATAAAAATCGCCTATTCACCCCCCCTCTAGTCGATATAACGCACTTTCAATATCTTCCATAATCGAAAACACCGCCGAGCTCCTTTGAATAGCTTCACAAGCTCCTCCATAATTCCTAGAGGCGAGGAAGATGGCCACAAAGCCTTGGCAACGCTCCGCATTGCTTGCCGAGCTTGCTCGTGCATTTGGGACAACTCTTGTAGCAGATCGCCTTGAGATCCGAACATTTCCTCTTTGGGACGGCCAGTCAGCATACCTGTAGACATAAATCTGTCAGCTCATTTCTTCGCTGATATATACAGATGTAAGTTCAAAAGCATATTGAATATGCCGCCTCGTAGCCTCCTGTTTTCCTTTACGGCGTCAGTCAGCTGAGCTCGTACGTCTTTTAGCTCTTCGCCAAACAGGGTGTTGGAATCCTGCAGCTTGTTCTTATCATCCCTGGTTCGTGTCAACACACGTTCGCCAGTGGCCAGCAGCTTTTCGGCCCGTTGTTTACCCGCCTGTGCGGCCTCCAGTTGATCTGACGATCCTGCCATGGGAAATACAGCAGTATTAATATTGCTGGTATATGATCATATTTTTCTCGATGGAGGGGAACATTACCAGGCGATGCCTCCTTGGATTTCTCCAGTTCGGCAGTTGCCGCAGCTAGCTGGGTCCGGCACTTTTCCAGCTCTTGAGATAGCAAGTTGTTCTTCTCCATGAGTGCCTGGTTATACAATGATCCTTAAATCAGTTGTATCAACTGCTTCAAGTCTCGGGGGCTACTGGTATATGATCACCAGATCTGTACAATGCGCACTTACCCGCATATCTTTCAAACACCGGTCTGTGGCTCTGGTAAGCCCATCCCGAGCAGCTCGGATGTATGCATCAGCCGAGCTGAAGGCATTGAATGCCTCTTTGTAAAGTCGGGGTTGCGAAGAGCGGCCCTCCGGCGCCGGTGATTCATGGCGCTCTCCACTTCAGAGTTCATGACGGATACATCATCCGAATCCTCTGCAGAAGGACAATTCGGTGTCACTCCCGTGTCAGCCTCCATCCTTAAGGCAGGGTCTGGAACCTGGCTGGTGGAGGCGTGACCGGCAGGATCCCCGGACATAGTCCTGCGAACGCTCTTCCTGATAGGACACAGCGGACAATGTCACAATTTGATGTGACTGCCAAGGGGCATATTTGAAAAGCCATATCTCTTTGATGAAGGCTCGGCCATGTTTTCATTTGCCTTCCTCTTCGAAGGCTTGCCCAGCGCAGGCGCCGCTCTCTTGTGAGTCGCCTGTGGTGCAGCATGGCGCGCCGAGCGCCTCCCCTTTGGAGCACAAGACAGTGTGGTGGGTGAGGCATAATGAGGAAGCTCTTTTGGAGGAGATGTCTCCTGATTACTTACATGTCACTCTGTGCATTTTCAAACCGAACCGAAAAACCATACCGAAAATAAACCGAACCGAACCGAATTTATCGTTTTTATGGTTTCTGGTTTCGATGTGGTATGAACTTTTGATACCGTTTTGAATTTTGGTTTTTATGGTATCTACCGAAAAACCGAATGGTTAACCGAATAAACCAAAATAAAAATATATTTATATTTCTTGAGGCAAACAATGATACAAGTAGTCATTTTTCTTATATAGGAGTAAACTTTCCTGCAAAGAACATCACTTTTTTTCCTGTAATGTAGTATATTTTTTTCTCTTGCAAAAATGCTAATCACGTCCATAACCTTTCAAGGAATGAATTGAGGCATGCATATATACTTATATAAAGTTATATGTAATTTTTATTAAAAGAGTATGTGTTTTGAATTATAAATTTGTTAAATATAGTATGTCATTTTCAAATTCGCGTCAACTTTGGTTATTATGGTATATACCGAAACCATACCAAAATAATTTGGTATATACCGAAACCGAACCGTATTTTAATTCCATACCGTATAAACCGAAGTATCAATACCGTACAAACCGGAAAACCGTATAAACCGAACTATGCAAACCGAATAAACCGAACACACAAAGTGAGTTACATGCGAGGCAGGAAGGAGGCTGGAATAATCATCCATGATGGCCACTTCTGTGCCATTGTAGCTCGCGTGGTAGAATACTCCCTCCTCAAGCTCTACAAATATGTTCGGATCCTCTTCGAATCCAGGGTCAAGGTCCCGGTTATGGTCCTCCGGCTGTGGAGCGGGGCTATAGATCCCCGCGGTAACCTTCCGCCATTCCTGTTACAAATGGACGGGGTAATGTCAATTAAACGTGGCTCGAGGAAAGGTTGAGTAAAGTGGTGGGATTAAAACTCACCCATCTACGAGAATTGTACATGGAAAATCCCTCTCGGCGCGTAAGATGAGTGAACTCCTCTTTTTCCCCTTTATACAGGTCGGCCAATATTGCGGCCAGAGCGGTGAGGGAATCCAGACCCTTTCGTCCACAACGGGAGGCATCATCTTCCCCATTATAGTGCCACATAGGGAGCCCCCTGAATTGGAGCGGCTGAACACCTCGCACTATGGAAGTGGCCATTACCTCGATTATTGATATTCTGGACTGGGCGAGTGTCCTTATCTTGCCCATTAATTGTTGGACTTCCGCACTATCCTCCTCCTCGAGGCTCCGAGGGCGCCAGCTTTGGTGTTTCTTCAAGGGAGCATTGGAAAATTCGGGAAGACCAATTTGGACTGGGTCGGGGAGAGCGACATCCTCAATATAGAACCACTCTGAGGGCCACTCCTCGGACGCCTTCTTCGGCGTGCCGGACAGGTATCCGGTCCTGGCTATGCGCCATACTTCGGCGCCGCCCACCTCGAATATGGATCCCTTTTGGGTGCGAGGGACGAGGCAGAATAGTTTCCTCCATAACTCAAAGTGGGCCTCACAGCCCAGGAATGTCTCACAAAGAGCAACAAAACCCGCGATATGCAGGATGGAGGCAGGAGTGAAGTTGTGCAGCTGGAGGCCGTAGTACTCCAGGAGACCTTGGAGGAAAGGGTGGATTGGAAACCCGATGCCTTATTAAGAAGGATATGAAGCACACTCGCTCCCCCTGGTTGGATTGGGGAAATTCTCCGCCAGGGCCTTGCCTATAAAGGAGGTTAATCCTGCCCGGACGGGGACTAGATCTGCGGGGGGAGGAATCCCTGCATTTGAAGCTTAACCAGCTGATCGTGGGATACGGAACATCTCTCCCAATCGCCTTTTACGGAGCCGTGGGGGCGGGAGGAAGAACTGGGAACGCTAGCCATGCTGGAATGGTTTCTCCTAGCAAGCTCAAAGGATTTTCCGCTTAGTGTGGAATGGGATCTGAGATCCAATCCCCTTTAAATAGATTCCTTTCTTACATGGCCAGGGTGTTATATGCAAAAAATACCCTGACCTTCCGTGTTCGCTCGACACGTGGAAGCCGAAGCAATGGAAGCGCAGAAGCCAATAGGTACGACATTAAATGGAAAGCCGAGTATGACTCTTCGGGTCAGATGCTTTGAAGTGTTCGGAGGAAGAACCCGCCTTGCAACGCCGAAGACTATCAGTGCGCCGGACACATCGTCATTGAAGCCTGGTTCAGGGGCTACTAAGGGAGTCCTGGATTAAGGGGTCCTCGGGCGTCCGGGCTATGTGACGTGGGCTGGACTGATGGGTCGTGAAGATACAAGACTTCCTCCCGTGTCCGGATGGGACTCTCCTTTGCGTGGATGGCAAGTTTGGCATTCGGATATGTAGATTTCTTCCGTTGTAAACCAACTCTGTACAACCCTAGGCCCCTCAGGTGTCTACATAAACCGGAGGGTTTAGTCCATAGGGGCAATCACAATCATACATGCTAGACATCCAGGGTTTAGCCATTACGATCTCGTGGTAGATCAACTCTTGTAATCCTCATATTCATCAAGATCAATCAAGCAGGAAGTAGGGTATTGCCTCCATCAAGAGGGCCCGAACCTGGGTAAACATTGTGTCCCCCGTCTCCTGTTACCATCGACCTTAGACGCACAGGTCGGGACCCCCTACCCGAGATCCGCCTGTTTTGACACCGACAACCACCTTGACTCGACATCGACCATGGCATACTATGCACGGCTACCTCGACCACGTCTACACCACCCTATGCTCTCGGCTACATCGACAACGGCACAGAGGGCTACCGCCTTTCTTGAGCAACCTCGTCGGTTTCCACTCTAGCCATGACTTCCACGATGCATCGACCGTTTCGACCGTGCTCCATCGGCTTGCCTTTGGATTCTTCTCCAGTCTCACCATCTACGTCGCTACTGTTGTGATTGCGGGAGGATGTTGAGTATCACGGTTATTTAGGAAACGTAGGATAGCGCGGGACTTATTCTACCTTGCCTTGTACTCCAAGTTGACCATGCACTCCTATATATATGCCCATGAGGCTCAAGCAATAAACATTAATAATTTCACCAATACTTCTCTATCCCTTCTAACACCATGGAACATCTTGAATGAATAAAGGGCCATGTTCTACTAAAAAAAGTAAGGGTGGTTTCTTTCAACTTACAATACCCGTGGCAGTTGGTTTGTGGGTCTACATAAGCACGTGCTTTGCGTCTCGAGTTCAAAACTTGGATCACTGGGCTTGATCCAAAATTCCTCCCCTCCCAACGGCGGTGGCACACCACAGACGGGCAACGACTAAGCACCACGAAGAGGAGCACCATGGGAAGGCACGGGAAGGAGGTCTCACGTTGGCTCGAAGTCCTCTCCCATTGCTTTTGAATCGTCTTCCGATGCAGCCTGGCACTCCTACCAACAATCGAGACGACAAAGGCGAGCTCTTTTAGGCAGAGGAGTTGTGGGAGAGGGAGCCTCCACTCCACTAGGGATGAGGACGTCGGAGCTCGCATAGGGAGCAGCGACGCGAGCGGCAACCGTGCAACAGAAGAAGGACCGATGGGAGGGGGAAGGGATCCGGAAGGGTGTGCTGGAGGAGATGTGGTTGCAACGCGGAAGGGCAAGGGAAACGGTTGTGAGGTCTGTCTCGTCTACCTGCTGCGCTAGCGATCCGCCACCGCGTCCGTGGAATGAGGAGTGGAGAGGAGAGATGTCGTCGGGTGTGAAAGGGACGGCGATCGGATGGGTGAAGGAGATGGCGGCGGGAGAGTGGAGGAGGAACGAGCGGTGTGCATGACTAGGGTTTGACGACGAGATTCCTGATAGAACGGTTTTCATGCCTTTTTATACCGCTCAGGTTAAATGACGAAAATGCCCTAGTGGGGGCTCAGATATTACAAAGGCATGACATTGAAATTTTATCAGACGGCTGAGATCGATCAGGTGAATATCCGACGGTCTAGGTGATCTGAACCAGAGATCGACGGCTAGGATCCCAGAGGAAGTCGAATCTCACGGCCTAGAACCTCTGGTGAATGTGAGAGCTGGATTTGACTCAGATATGCAAGTATGGAATATGGATCACGAATATTGATCGCTACGTGTGTGTGAGAAAGGCTTGACAGAACAAGGGATGGAACATGAATGTTACTTTTTTTTAGAAGATAGGAAGAGATAAAAATAACTCGGTAGTATGGTAGTAGTACAATTTTTCCTCCGCTAGGGCTCTAGGCAACTGGTGGTAGACAGTGTGCGGCTGCCGAAAATTCTACAGTTACCGAACCATGAAGCAAGTCCACCGGAGGCTAAGACGGTAAGACCACGCGGTCTGCGGCAACACTTCACCAAACCCACCCAAAACCTCCGCTCCGCCTCCGCGCCTCCGCCTCCACACTCCCAAACAATGATCCGGCGGGGTTTCTCCGCCGGCCTTCGCCGATCCATCTCCACCCGGCGACCCTTCTCCACCGCCGCATTCCGCCCTCCGTGTGCAGGGGCGCCGGCGCCGGGCGCGTCCTCCCACCTCGGCGACCCTGCTACCCTCCCCGCCGACCACCTCGCTCGGTGCATCTACCCGATGCCCCTCCCCGAGCCGAAGATCGGCAGCAATGCCGCCGCCGCATCGCGCCCTCCGTGGGCAGGAGCGCCTGCTGCGGGCGCCTCCTCCAACCTCGACGACCCCGTCCCCGCCGTCCACCTCGCTCGGTCCACCCACCAGATGCCCCTCCCCGAGCCGAAGATCAACAGCAATGCCGCCGCCGCATCGCGCCCTCCGTCGGCAGGAG
>NC_041381.1:356670874-356678432 GCF_002162155.2 Triticum dicoccoides | reverse complement strand
GGCGGGCGCCTCCTCCGACCTCGACGACCCGGCTACCGTCCCCGCCGTCCACCTCGCTCGGTCCACCCACCCGATGCCCCTCCCCGAGCCGAAGATCGGCATCACCAAACGCACATCCGCATCAGACGCGTCCTCCCACCTCGACAACCCCCCTGCCATCCCCGCCAACGACCGCGATCGGTCTATCTATCCGCAGCCTCGCCCTGAACCGAAGACCAGCATCATCAATGGCACCGCTGCATCGCGCCCTCCATGGGCAGGGGCGCCGGCACCGGGCGCATCCTCCCAGCAGGACAACCCCCTAATCGTCCCCGCCAAGGACAGGTCCCTCCCCGAGCCGCACCTCGGCACCATCAACGGCGCCTCCGCGCCATCCGCCACGGTCGGCATGGACACTCCATTGTTCCTGTCCGCAATTGGTGAAGACTGTTTCCCGCCCACTTACGTCAACAAGAAGATGTGCTGCATCCCAGTGAACGGCCTCAAGGCCATCAAGGAAATCTCTGGAGTGAGCAGCATATTCATGGATGCTAGGAGAAGATTTTCGACCTCTACGGACATTCTAGTGCCCGCTCCTGTTGAAGAATTTGGGTTAGTATGCTGTTGCTTGAAATGAATTCTGAAATAATGTTTCATGTTTCATACATTACTCGTCATGGGGTATGCCGTTTGTGCTTGTATGCTTGAATCAATCTATTGAGTTCTAGGTCTCTATACAATTTGATTTCCACATTGTTCCTGATTTTGTCACTGGCCTAACTAAATAGATTTCATACTTGATTATTTCTTACCCCAGCTGCTATATTGACATACAAATGGATCGCTTATTTTATTCTGGCATAGTGGTATGATCACTGGTGAACAATGGGTCGGTTGCACCTTGTTTTTCCAACGTTGTACTCCTTTGCTGAGGACCTTTACTGCAGTGTCTCATCCCAGTTCGTGCAAGAAACCTGGGTACTCAAGTTACACCTGAACCTGCCTGTGCTCCTGTCCTGTGTTCATAGCTATACTTTTCTCTCTTTCTTCCCATTGTGCTTTTAAGCTGGGTGGAAGTGTTTTTCTTGTTTTTTTTTTCTTCTGCCAAACTCACTCATGTAATTGACCTCTGGTCACCTGAGCTATGGCTCTTTTACTTCCAAAAGGATATATTGGCATACGAACATAGTTTCTGTAATCTGTTTGTCTTGATATTCCCAACAAATTTAGCTAATGTAATCACTTCTATTTGATGTCTAGGGAGCACCGGTATGGGCTTGGTTCCAACGATACGTGGACTATGTATGATGTATTCTTTGCCAGCCGGCCTATCTTCGAGACTATACAGGGGAACCTGTTGATACCAGATGCTGAGAAGGCAAGGCTTTGGGAAGAATCTTCCCAAAAGGTATTCCAGAATATCATATGGCTTGCACAGTCTAACACCAAGCATGGAATCAATATTGCTCCTTCCCTGATTTCGAGCAATATCATGATATCTGCCAGCTCCTGCTCTGTGCGCCTTCTGCGAGCAGAAGGTTATACCATTGACAATGCCAATCATTTTCCAACTTCTGCATTGAAGGCAGCAGCAGCATTGTACCATAGCACTGTGAAATCTCAAAGTGCCCTCGACAGTCCAATGGATTTTGAGCATCTCATGGATAAGATCAGTGATCTTGGGAATCTGGCAACCATTCAGGAGTTGCGGTCAATATTTTTTGATGCATCTCTCCTTTCGAGCTCCCTATATACCAGAGCTTTGGACAGGGTGGAGTATCTTTATCGGAGGGCATATCTGTACAGCGACGACCCAGTCGATACTAAAGCTCGTGAGAATACAATGTGTAAAGTGGCAACAACTGTTTGCCGTGACGGTTCGATGTGGTCTGCATACATGCGCAATGTTCCGATAACCGCTCATTTCCACAGTATCTGCGTTCAAATGGGAAATAAGCATCGTACACGCATAATGACTGGAGCTGTTGGTGACATTGCAAAACTTCTTCAAGCACAAGAAGGGCATCAGCAGCTGGGCGCAATGAGAAACACTTCTTGGCACCTGTGTGAACCTGTGAATATTAACAGGTTTCCAGCCATCTTTCCTCAAGCTGCGCCATCAAGCAGCACAGGAGCTGTACCATCAAGCAGCAAAGCAGCTGCGCCATCAAGCAACACGACTAGTGTACAGATAACACGAGAAGACATCTCAAAGTATCATCGCTATCACTTCAACATGACAATGACGACTATCTTTGAAGAAACAGAGAATAGTGAGACAGCAAAAAATGATTTGAATATAGAGAGCCTTTTTGGTTCTGACAGCAGGCGCATTCCTTAGAGTTCATTCGAGATTCCTAGCCTCAAAATTCTGTGAAAAAGTTCTCGGTCTGAACTTCGACTCGAAATGATTCAGGTCCTTTTTGCGAGACTGGTCTGTTTTTGCTCGCTGAAGTTAACCTTGTTAAGCCTGAACAAAACCATGTTATTTGTAATCTTTTCTCAACTAAGTAATGCAACATTGCATTGACCTTTTGTTCGCTGAAAACACAATTCTGGGCATATATTGCTCTTGGTTTGTGTTGTTTTAGAAAGTGCATCACGCTGACAACTATAGTTCTGATGTGAACTGTACTTCTTCTCTTCTATCAAAGGAAAGCATATTTCCAGGAGATGTGGGCTATTTTGGTTCAGTGCTGTGGATCAGAATGTTGTGGAATAGCTTTCTGCCTTGAGAAGTGTTGGAAACGAATGTACTATTATCAATTGCTGGTTCATATACTTTGAATTCTTCCAGACCTCAAGCCTTAAATTATCTGATATGTTGCTTCTTATTGCTTCAAACTAGTTTCTTCTTCTTAGATTTTTTTTGAGTGGTTCTTCTTAGAGACATTTGCTGGCCAGTGAAAGCATTGTGATGGGAACTAATCTGAAAATGATGAGTATCAAAAGTGGTTCTATGATGCAACCTACAAATAATTTGTGGAGGCGTCTTTTGCTACTTACGTATAGGGTGCATCTATGATATTTTGCTGCTAGCTCTGATCATTGTAGTCTTCTCACTTTGAGCTTTCGGTTGAAACCTAGAAGAGAGAATTAAGCACGTACAAATTCATCTGACCTAGAGTTTGCCGTGAACACTTTGAATCTTCTTTTCTGGGCTCGGTGGTTGTGGAAAATTGACTTCTTATTTTCAGGAAATTGTGCATACTATGTTGACATTCAAATATCTTTTTCTGAGCCCATGCTGAGATGATCCCGATATCCACACCGCTAGTTCGCATAAAGATCTGCGCGCTGTGGTGTATTTCCCTCTTATGTTCCAAAAATTAGTCCAGCCCAAGCACACAATCAATGCGACAGCACGTCGCACTGTACAGAGTGAATTGCAAGAAACCATCACATTTGAAGTTTGACACCTATTTGCCACCACATTTCTAGGGCGTCCCAAAACCACCACTTTCCTTGTAAATTTTCTCAATAAAATCAAATGGCCGTTTTGAGGCTCTTAACACTACATTTCTAGGGCGTCCCAAAAATCCACCACTTTCCTTGTAAATTTTCTCAATAAAATCCAATGACCGTTTTGAGGCTCTTAACACGATTTCTGACATGGCTAGCCTGGTCAGGTGCCAAATCGGACGAACCACACGGTAAGTGGGTTGACGGCCATTAGGTCTCGTTGCAGAGATCACTCGCCCGATCTAGTCCACTCGCTCACTCTCACTGCTCTTGCTCTCTCCCCTCTTTGTCGCCGCCGGAGCTCTTTGCCGTCGCTAAGGAGGCACGGTGCCCTCGCCGCCGTACAGGATGTCGTCATGGAAGGATGGAGAGGAGAGCATTGAGAAGGAGGAGCTGGTTGGCATGGACATGGAGCAGTGGTAAGCACTCTGCTTTGCACCTAGGGTTAGGGTTCAAGTGTTCTTGGATTTGAGACCATCTTCCGAGATGTTGGTCTTTCTTCTGCGGTTAATTAGTGTGCTAGAATGCAAGCAGACACTGACACCACTGTAGATGCATCCTTCTGTGGTAGAGCTGCATATCCAAGCATCAAATGCAGGCTTCACCAACCTCCATGCTTCAAATATGTTGCATTTGAAGGAAAGGACGCTGGGAGGAGGTTCTATGGATGTGGGGTTCAGGTTTGTGTTATCCAACTAGGGTTTGTGTTCGTGGCAGTCAGTGGTTGCAATTTCTGTCAACAAATTCAGTTAATATCAGGGGATTGAACTAATCAATTGATTTGGACTGTGGTACTGATTCAACTAATTAGTTTGTTGTAGGTTCAGTTGATTAGACATGGTTTTAAGCGTGATTTTGCAATGCTAGTGTGTTGTTGTTTCACTGGATTAGGGTTCTAGTTAAGTGGATTAGATATGCAATTGCTACTGTGATTCAACCTTGCTACTGTGACCACTATGAATGAACTGCTAGTTGCTTTGAACAGTTATTTGTATGAATTGTAGTATGCTTTGTATGAGTTATGTGTATGAATGATAGTATGCAATGCTAGTATGCTTTTAATAGTTATTTGTGTGAACTAATGCTAGTATTGCTACTGTCATTGAACTTGATGCGGAGTATCCCACGATCATCCCCATGGACGCATCTACACCTCCAACGACACCACTTGGACCAATGACAAGAGCTAGAGCGAAGGCTATCGAAGATAAGCTGAACTCGCTCCTTTCCGAACTACCACTTTCTATGCATGAAACATGGCTGCTACCTCAAGCGGAAACACTATGTGTGATCAGGTACTCGGAGGAAAGCCACGTGACATTTACATACAACGGACAAGAGGGCGAGGACACCAAGCGCGAAGGACAAGAAGAAGAGCTGCCACGAAAGCTACAGGCACCGGACGACCGGCCCAGCCCGGACGTCCGACCCCTGGAGGTCAGAACAGCCCAAGGAACTCAGGCCAGCAAACGCTACAGCGGCCGGACGTCCGACACCTTCCAGGCTTCGGACGACCGGCCACCTCCGGACTACTGGCGCTACGGCAAAAAAACCTAATTTACGGAAGTCCGAAGATCTGCGGGCGTCCGAACCTCCACGAGCCCCCGGACGACCGGTACCTTACGAACGACCGTACCCTAGCTGCGTCCAGTTTCGGGCCGAAGCCCATGTACCCCTCCACTTCGCCCCTCTTTTGCACTAAGACTATAAATAGACCTCCTTCTCCTCCTAGTTAGGGTTAGCATTGGTTTAGCTCATATGTGAGCTAGAGCTTTGCTCATCCATTACGGATCTACTCCTCGAGAGAGACCGCGACCCCTCTACGGAGAAGATCCCCTTGGATTCAAGACCCCCTCTTGGGTGGCCCCATCAAGACCTCCTCACGGAGTAGAACCGGTTACCTCTTGTATCGTCCCTTGTTGACTTTGGATCTTGTATCTCCTCTCGTGTTTCGAGGATCTAGCACATGTGTAAATCGAATCTTGTTGGTTTGAGTGATTCTCTTGTGTTTTGCCTCGTGTTTCCCCTCGTGTTCTTCATTGGGATCCACTCCTTTCGTGAAAGATCGGTCGTATAGGGTTCCACCCTACATCATCTTGGTATCATGAGCCACGTTGATCACTATTTCGGAGCCTCCCCTCTTTGTTTTCTAGCTTGATTTTGGTGTGTTTTTCCCTAATTCGAAAATTCCCCACAAAAATAGCCCCAATTTTTTTTGATTTGTTGGTGTGATGAAGTTTTGTTGGATTTGATCCATGGATTTGCTTTGCCTTGAGTGGATCTAGCTTTCCCCCATCATCTCCACCATTTTCATCCACAAAATCGCCCAGATTTGACCAATTTCACCACTTCCACCACGAACCCTAGTAGTTCATCCCGTGCCCGAAATCGCCTAGGCACCGGACGTCCGACAACTTCCGGACGTCCGACGACCGGACGACCATAATTCCCCCAGACGTCCGTACTTCTCTAATGAAACTGAAATTTCCCCACGAAAATTTTCAACCACCGACCCACTTCTGCATACGCATCCACATACCACCACCACTTCTGCATAACACCACCATAGCTTTTCCGCTACCCAACTCCGACGATTTTGACACGTTTTGGTCTTGGAGAATTTGAGTTGTGGTAACCGTGTCCTTTTGTGTTTCGGCTATCTAACTACGGTTCGACATCGACATCACCGCTGCTCATCTTTGCCACGGACTCGTCATCATCGGTAACATTATCTCGGTATCGTGATATCATCATACATTCTTGCCATTGCATTGATCACCCCATAGCCTTACTTTGCATAGCTTACCCATCGAGACTAGCCTTTGAGTATTGCTGGCAACGTGACTTGTGCACATTAGTGATCATACTTCCCATAGCATACATACCATATCATCGTGGTACATATCTTGGTATCATCTCTTGTGTCACAAAGTTGTCATCGCATACATAATTGCTATCTTGGTTCGTGAAACATTGCATGAGAAAAGAGCTCACACACAAAGAGCCAATCAAGCTTTTAAGCAAAAGGGAAAGATAAGCAAAGAGCTTATAAGCAAGAACCATAGCATCATACAACATTAAGATTGTCATACTCGATCATCTTGGATCATATCATCGGAACATCATACATATAGAATACTTGGGATAGAAGTCGTTGCATTTTTGCTTATTAGGTTGTGCACAAGTTCGTATCCGCCTATTGTGCAATCGTGCTAGCGTCTCTCTAGTGTTGTGCAACAAGAGCATCTTTGTGGATTCCACATTTTGGCTCACCCTTGGTTGCACGACCCCACTTATCTATTTGCGTGTGTGTTTCCGTGTAACTTATCTTGCTATTGGTCTACTTGTTGCATTTGCAAATTAGTGAATCTTTTCCAACATTATTGAAGCTCACTAACAATTGCATCAAATTTTGTGCCACCATCCTAACCAAGCTCCACCATAAGCTTTTACTTGTGTAGGTGTGAGAAACCGACAAGATGTAACATCCCAAATTTCCAATTTGGTATGTTATACATTAGATCATCATTGCATATCATATTTTATTGCATTTTTGGTTGATCCTAGAAATTCTACGTAACTCAAGGACCCACGGAGAGAGTTGGGGATTTCGTTATTTTCATATTTGAGTTTTCTCATATTTTGAAAAGAGGATCGTTTGATTTTAATTATTTTTCTCTCCTAATATTTCATATATGAAAAATAAAGAGAGGGATAAAATGACTTCCCCAAAATAAAGAAATATTGAAAGGAAAATATTAAAATCAAATAAGAATTTTATTCAGAGTTTTATCTCTATTTTATTTGAATTAAGAAAGAAATGCGTTTTTCAAAATTGCATTATAGGCCTAAATAAATGCTCACTTTGTCTTCTATATTTTTAGGGGACGGGGAAAATTTATTTCAGGATTTTTGGAGTCCGTTTAGTATTTCTTTTAATCGTTTTTCTGCGTGTCGTAATATTAAAAAATGAACCGACCTAACCGGGCCGTGTCCGCCTGGGACACTGACCCGACCGGCCCTTTAAACGCCGAAGGCCCGAGCCGCCAGCGCCCCCGCCCCCGAAACCCTAGCCGCTAGCCCCGCCGCCCGAGCCGCCGTCGCGACTCGCGCCGCC
>NC_041381.1:356594579-356670369 GCF_002162155.2 Triticum dicoccoides | reverse complement strand
CGCCGCCGCCGCCCCGACACCTCGTCGCCGCCCCGTCGCCCCGCCACCGATCCCGCCGCCCGCCGCTACCGCCGCTGTCCTGCCGCCGACCTCGCCGCCGCCGCCGGTTTTTGTCGCTTGGTTTTTTTCAAAAAACCCTAGTTTTTTATATATCGGTTTTATCTTTTTTCTCCGGTTTAGTTATTTAGCGAACGCTCATTCGTACGTTCGTTTTTAACAAACAGTGTTCACCCAGTAGCTGCAGACAACGAACGTTTGTTCGTTAGCCTGTTCATCAGTTTTTCTTTTTCCAGGGTTTTTCCGCGATTATTTTCGATCGCGATTTCTGCCCTGATTTTCGTTTTAGTTTATCTTTTCGCTCGTGTATCGGAATAAGTCGATTGAAGCGCCCAGATCTTCGTCTCGAAGCCCTCTTTCTGTTTAAACAACTTGAACAAGATTTTGGTACTGTAAAATTTGACTCTAGTCCAGATTAGTAAACGGATCTTGTTTCTTTCGCAGTTTGAGTTTCGTTGCTTCGTTTGATTTGATTCTTTTTGCAAACCGGAGTTCTTAAGTTGAACTTTCTTGTTAGATATCTTATTTGAGTTTTACCCGTGCTTTCAGATTGAGTGCTTATTGTATGTTTGTTTGTTTGCGATAGAGTACCCGGAGTGCGAAGCGTGCTACTATGAGTCTCTAGGTTTCACGGATCATCAGCAAGGCAAGTAACACTTTGATCATACCTCTTTACTACCCAGTTTTATTGCATTAGATCAACCCTCAAACATTGCATGGTTAGGATCTGATTAACATGTGGGTTTTGGGAAGTATATTGAGGTAGTACCTATTGTCATGTTTATTATCAAACCTTTGGGAGCTACTTCTACGTTATGATTATATTGCTATGGTATGCTCGTAGACATGGTTTGGGTGAGTGTATCCGTGACAGATGTGAGTATTGTTAATTATTGGTTAACTTAAGGTGGCTACTTAACTACACATCTAGGTGGATTGCTTGAGGCACCCTGGAGTACCCAGTGGTTGTCAGGGCACCTGGAGAATCCAGTGCTGTCCTAGTATATCCCGGAGTACCCGTGTGATCATCCTACAGTCCGCCACCCAGGCTCAAAGGGATCATAAGATTATTCATGCTAGAAACTTCTGTGTGCAGCCACAAGACAATATGGGCTCTGGCATAGTTGAGTAAGTTGCGTGAAGCTCTTGAAGAGGTAGACTAGCAGATGTAGTGGGTTGTAGGTGGTATTGTCTACCCATAGTAGAGAGTTAATGCCTCAGAAAGACTGTGTCTCGAATCTCCGACCATGGATGTAGTTGAGTCTTGTGGGGAAAAGTGCGCAAACCTCTGCAGAGTGTACAAACTAATCATGGTTAGCCGTGTCCCCGGTTATGGACTTCTTAAGTATCTGGTTCTTGGATTATCATGTTGATCTCATCACTCTAAAAATTAATTTGATTAGGTTTAATGATGATGTTTAATTGGGATTGAGTTGGAGGAACCTTCTCAATGTTTAATAACCACCATGATAGTTAAATAAAATTTATTCCTTTGTTGTAGGGAAAAATTGGCTTTATGCAAAACTGTAACCGTAGAGCTTTCCACCAGCCATATATGCATTTAGTGATAGCATTTATTCTGTTCATTACTCTATGTGTTACATTGCCAGCATATTCCATGTGCTGACCCATTTTCGGGCTGCAACGCTCATGTTGCATACTTTTCAGACGACGAGTAAGGTGCCATAGGTCGTTTTCTTACACTCAGCTATGCCGTTGGAGTTGATGGACTCACTTTATCTTCCAAGCCTTCCGCTATTATCGATTTTAGATGGCCTTAAGCCATATTATTGTAATAAGTTCTCTTTTGAGACATTCGATGTAATAAGTGTGTGATTGCTACTCTGCTATAAATCCTCGAGTATTGTGCGTGTCAGCATTACCGATCCAGGGATGACACTGATGCACAGAGATTAGACTATTTGAGGTTTGGTCGCTACAAGCTGGTATCAGAGCACACGCTGACCATAGGACATGACCACTACGCTAAAGCCCTATATCACTACTCTCTTCTCATTTCTGACTCCTCTCCCTTTTCTACTCTATAGGATGGCAGATGCAAGGAACAAGTTCACACAACCAGATGAAGATACACCTTTTGGACGACACTTGAAGGAAGTTACTAGGTACATGAACATCAAAATACCAAGCTTCACTGGGACCTACATCGCCACTTTACCAGAAGAGGAGCGTTGGATGATACGAGTTCAAGTTCCAGGAAGGACGTTCATGCCAGTCACTGAACCCATAGAGTTTTCCTTTGATGCACCAACCTGGAGTCTAGGAAAGAGCATGGCAGCCCACATCACCATGGGACGCATTGGAGAAGTTTACCACAAGGATCTCAAGGATATTATCTATCAGATTTGTGGGCGCCAAGATGAGCAATGGGAGATGATCAGCACCAGGAGGGATAGGTCCATTGCAGCTTTCATCCAGGAGTTAAACCAGCACATTCGTCGCCAGGAGAACAAGATGTGCGCAAGCATGATAGATCTGAAGAAGGCAATGACCAGGATCATGGAGCTGGAGGAAGAACTCAAGTCTACACGCGATGGATATGAGGAGGAAATGACGATACTCGTGGAGAAGAATGACGATTTGACAAGGAAGCTAGGAGTATTCATGGGAGACCCCACGCCAGGAGGAGAAGACGACTATTCCACTTGCCCGGAGAACTACATCATCATCAACGACACCGACTCAGACCCCGACGATAGCGATGATAACTATGTTGATGAAGCTGGAGCAGATATCATGGAGTCTTCCACCGATTAAAAACTTCTAGTCAACCACCATATCAGTACTAGTATTCCCCCATGTATATAGTATAGTCCGAGCACTTATGTAACGATAGTTAGACCGATGTATGCCCTTGTTTGAATTGATTGAAGTGATGTGATAGTGTTTGTCTCATGTGCATATGGGTAGTGTTTTCCCTCTAGATCTTATTCTATTCTGTTTTCTCATCTTTTCTAAACCCATCAGATGCCTCCGAGACGCGACAATGGATTTGCTTTCCCACCGGAGCTCACTCAGTTGATCCAGCAGCAAAATACCCTAATGCAGCTTCTAGTCCAGAACCAGAATCAGGGGAACAACAACAACAACAACAACAACAACAACAACAACAACAACAACAACAACAACAACAACAACAACAACAACAACAACAACAACAACAACCCACCACCACCTGTTGATCACTTAGCCCGTTTTCTAAGGCTGAATCCACCGGTGTTCTCCAGTAGCACCGAGCCGATAGTTGCAGATGATTGGCTCCGCAAGATTGGAAGGGAGTTGACCACTGCAGGATGCACAAATGCAGAGAGAGTGCTTTTTGCCGCACATCAGCTTGATGGACCCGCAGCATCATGGTGGGAGAATTTCACATCCACTTACCCCATCGACACTATCACATGGGACCAGTTTCAGCAGGCTGTGCACACTGCCCATGTTTCAGCATGAGCAATGGTCATGAAGAAGCGCGAGTTTCACAACTTGCGCCAAGGAGGATGCACAGTGGGCCAGTATGTGGATGATTTTAGTAAGTTAGCACGTTATGCCCCAGATGACGTTGCTACGGATGCAGCTAAGCAGGAGAAGTTTCTGGAAGGACTGAATGATGAGCTGAGCATGCAGTTGATGGTGGCAACCTTCAACAACTACCAGGAGTTGGTAGATAGAGCTCTTATGATTGAAGGGAAGCATCAGCAGATTGACAACCGTAAGAGGAAGTATGGACAAGGGAAGTACAATTCAGGAGCTCAGCAGAGGCCCTGTTTTACCCCGAACTCGGGAGGACCCCTTCACCATAATCATGGAGGCCATAATTCCAATGGAGGGAGTTCGCATAACCATAGTGGCCCCAGGAATGGGAATGGGAATGGAGGTAGTAACGGCCAAAACCATTCCAACCCAGCAACGCCCGCCAATAAGGATCTAAGTCACATTACTTGTTTCAAGTGTGGGAAGAATGGACATTACGCCACGGAGTGTTCTGAAGCAAAGAATGGAAATGGCAATGGAAGATCTAGGAAGAAGCCCAACCCTTTCAACAGGGGACAAGTGAACCACGTTAGTGTGGAGGAGGTTGAAGCGCAACTAGATGCAGTAATAGGTAAGTTTTTGGTTAAGTCATTTACTGCAATCGTTCTTTTTGATACTGGTGCATCACATCCATACATATCAAGGGGATTTGTGGATAAGTTTAACCTGCCAACCCAAGCCCTTAGGTCACCCATGTTAGTAACCTCGCTAGGAGCAGAGTATATGGCTAGCCTATGGTGTGATCGGTTACCATTAAGGATTAGTAACTACGTGTTCCCCACAAACCTAATAGTATTGGATTCACAAGGACTGGATGTGATATTAGGCATGGATTGGTTATCGAAGTATGGAGGGAACATTGACTGCGCCAGTAAGTCGATTTTGCTCACCACCCCAGAAGGAAGAAGGATCAAGTATGTATCCCGACATGTGCCGAAGAGGACTCAAGTGAATTCCTTATCAGGAGTTGTACAGGAGGAAGTACCAGTGGTGAAGGATTTCCCTGATGTATTTCCAGAGGAGTTGCCAGGCATGCCACCAGATAGAGACATTGAGTTTTTGATTGAGCTTTTGCCAGGCACAGGGCCAATATCTAAGAGACCGTATCGGATGCTGATACGTCTCCGTCGTATCTACTTTTCCAAACACTGTAGCCCTTGTTTTGCACTCTAACTTGCATGATTTGAATGGAACTAACCCGGACTGACGCTTCAGCAGAACTGCCATGGTGTTATTTTTGTGCAGAAATAAAAGTTCTCGGAATGACCTGAAAATCCACGAAGCGACTTTTCAGAATTAATAAAAAATACTGGCGAAAGAAATAGCATCAGGGGGCCCACACCCTGTCCACGAGGGTGGGGGGCGCGCCCCCTCCCCCTGGGCGCTCCCCCCTGCCTCATGGCCCCCCTGAACATCCACCGACCTCAACTCCAACTCCATATATTTGCTTTCGCGGAGAAAAAAACCAGAGAGAAAGGTTCATCGCGTTTTACGATACGGAGCCGCCGCCAAGCCCTAATCTCTCTCGGGAGGGCTGATCTGGAGTCCGTCGGGGCTCCGGAGAGGGGGATTCGTCGTCGTCGTCATCATCAACCATCCTCCATCACCAATTTCATGATGCTCACCGCCGTTCGTGAGTAATTCCATCGTAGACTTGCTGGACGGTGATGGGTTGGATGAGATTTACCATGTAATCAAGTTAGTTTTGTTAGGGTTTGATCCCTAGTATCCACTATGTTCTGAGATTGATGTTGCTATGGCTTTGCTATCTTAATGCTTGTCACTAGGGCCCGAGTGCCATGATTTCAGATCTGAATCTATTATGTTTTCATGAATATATGTGAGTTCTTGATCCTATCTTGCAAGTCTATAGTCACCTATTATGTGTTATGATCCGATAACCCCAAAGTAACAATAATCGGGATACTTATTGGTGATGACCGTAGTTTGAGGAGTTCATGTATTCACTAAGTGCTAATGCTTTGGTCCGGTACTCTATTAAAAGGAGGCCTTAATATCACTTAGTTTCCATTAGGACCCCCTTGCCACGGGAGGGTACGACAAAAGATGTCATGCAAGTTCTTTTCCATAAGCACGTATGACTATATTCGGAATACATGCCTACATTACATTGATGAATTGGAGTTAGTTCTGTGTCACCCTATGTTATAAATATTACATGAGGAATCGCATCCGACATAATTATACATCACTGATCCAATGCCTATGAGCTTTTCACATATTGTGCTTTGCTTATTTACTTTACCGTTGCTACTGTTACAATTACTACAAAACTGCTACCGTTACTTTTGTTACCGTTACCGCTACTTCGATACTACTTTGCTACTAAATACTTTGCTGCAGATACTAAATTATCCAGGTGTGGTTGAATTGACAACTCAACTGCTAATACTTTAGAATATTCTTTGGCTCCCCTTGTGTCGAAGCAATAAATTTGGGTTGAATACTCTACCCTCGAAAACTGTTGCGATCCCCTATACTTGTGGGTTATCAAGACTATTTTCTGGCGCTGTTGCCGGGGAGCATAGCTCTGTTATTTGAGTCACTTGGGATTTATATCTGCTGGTCACTATGAGGAACTTGAAAGACGAAAGAACTAAGATTTTCCCCTCAACTACGAGGGAAGGTAAGGAACTGCCATCTAGCTCTGCACTAGATTCTCATTCTGTTTTGAGTAAGCTTGCGACACCTAAACCTTCTTCTCCTATGAATTCTGATATGTCGCATGTTATTGATGATGCCACTTCTGCTATGCATGATACGTTTGATAAAACTACTTCTGTGCTTGATAGTACTGTGCCATTAGGTGAATTTCTTGATGAACAACTTGCTAGGGTTAGAGAGAATGAAATTATTGAAACTGATATTATTGAAAATAGTGATGATGAAGGTTCTCCCCCTAAGTATGAATTGCCTATTGTTCCTGAGGGTTATGTTATGGATGAAGAAACTGCTAGAGATTTTCTTGCTTGCAATGATAGATCTGATCTTAAGAAGTTATTAGTTAAACTGAAACAGAAATCTCTGAATGCTAAAATGGAATATGACCCTGCTTTTGCTACTTCACCTATCTTTGTTACTGATAAGGATTATGAATTCTCTGTCGATCCTGAGATAATTACCTTGGTTGAATCTGATCCTTTTTATGGCTATGAATCTGAAACTGTTGTGGCACATCTTACTAAGTTGAATGATATAGCCACCCTGTTCACTAATGATGAGAAATCTCGCTACTATTATATCCTTAAGATATTTCCGTTCTCATTAAAGGGTGATGCTAAAACTTGGTTTAATTCTCTTGATCCTGGTTGTGTGCGTAGTCCCCAGGATATGATTTATTACTTCTCCGCTAAATATTTCCCTGCTCATAAGAAACAAGCTGCCTTGAGGGAATTATATAACTTTGTGCAAATTGAAGAAGAGAGTCTCCCACAAGCTTGGGGGAGGCTTCTCCGATTACTTAATGCTTTGCCTGATAATCCTCTTAAGAAACATGAAATACTTGATATCTTTTATAATGGACTAACTGATGCTTCCAAGGACTACTTGGATAGTTGTGCTGGTTGTGTTTTCAGGGAAAGAACAGTCGATCAAGCTGAATTGCTATTGAATAATACGCGATAGAGGCAAAGGTGTCCTGTCTTTCGATGAGATGATGGATATCGCTTTGGTGAAAGTCCACTTTGACGATCCGACTATGAACGTGCGAGGACGTCGCGCCTTAGCAATCGCTAAACCAACTCCGAGAGGTTATTGACCACGCCGGAGCATGATCAACCTGACCACGAGGGTCTGTTTCCTGCGAGCAAACGAAGAACAAGCAAGAAACTGAGATTGCAATCTGGATATTGCGAATTTAAGATGAAAGCTTTATTGATCAAGGTGGGGTTCTGTGACGCCTTTGTCTGGTCGTTGAACACAAATGAAGTACGCGAAGTTGCAGCTATGGCGAACTTTAATCTAAACAAAACCCAAAGTCTAAACGGTGCCCTAAGGGCTGTATATATGGAGGAAGAGGGGGTGAATTTCATGGCCCTTGGTGGAGGGGTCCGAAACTAACCCTATCTCTTGTTTCCCCACACATACGGACTCTAAAAATAGCCTATACTTATGTATTTTGAAATTACATGGGCCTGGCCCAATAATAAGGTGACGCAGCACCTAGATTAGCCTCTGGATGAAATTTATGAAGTGGCATCTTGTATATTTCATCCAAGGCTTCATGCACTCATTATGGTGGCTTCAAAGTCCTGAAATCATCACTTGTAACTCCGTTCTTGTTCCCCTTGCGCATGCCATCATCTCCATGCTTGTTCTTGCTCCAATGTTCATCCTTCTCCAAGCTAGGCCCTTCATTTGTAAGCAAAACAAATGTATCCAATTTAGGCAGCATCATATTCTCATGAACATTAGAATCATTACCAAGAAACGAAAGTACCTGGTAATTTAGTTGGCGTGCGCGAGCTCTAGTAATTGGTCCAGTATGTATAGCAGCAGGGGCTGTGGGTGTAACAATGGTATTGATGTCCTCATCATCCTCCCCTTCTTGAAATGAAGTCGTCCTCGACGGAAGTTCATCTTCCTCACCCAAATAAGGCTTCAAATCTGCAATGTTAAAAGTGGGACTAACCCCAAAATCTGCAGGCAGCTCAAGTTTATATGCATTATCATTTATTTTCTCCAACACCTTAAAGGGACCATCAGCATGTGGCATTAGCTTTGATTTGCGCAAATCAGGAAATCTATCCTTACGCAAATGTAACCAAACAAGATCTCCAGGTGCAAACACAACATGTTTTCTACCCTTATCTCCAGCAAGTTTATATTTAGCATTCATACGCTCAATGTTTTCCTTAGTTAACTCATGCATTTTTAAAATCAATTCAGCACGTTGTTTAGCATCAAAATTAACCTTCTCCGACGATGGAAGAGGCAACAAATCAATAGGTGCACGAGGTAGGAAACCATACACAATTTCAAAAGGGCACATCTTAGTAGTAGAATGCAATGAACGATTATAAGCAAATTCAATATGAGGCAAGCATTCTTCCCACATTTTCTTATTATTCTTCAAAACATCCCTAAGCATAGTAGACAATGTTCTATTGACTACTTCAGTTTGTCCATCTGTTTGGGGGTGACAAGTAGTACTAAAAAGCAGTTTAGTTCCCAACTTAGCCCATAAACATCTCCAAAAGTGGCTAAGAAATTTAGTATCACGATATGAAACAATAGTATTTGGCACACCATGCAAGCGAATAATTTCATGAAAGAACAAATCAGCAACATTAACAGCATCATCGCTTTTATGACATGGTATAAAGTGTGCCATTTTCGAGAATCTATCCACGACAACAAATATACTATCCCTCCCCTTCTTTGTTCGAGGTAAACCTAAAACAAAGTCCATAGATATATCCTCCCAAGGAACACTAGGTACGGGCAAAGGCATATATAAACCATGAGGATTGAGTCGTGACTTAGCTTTTTGACATGTAGTGCAGCGAGCAACAAAGCACTCAACATCCCGTCTCATCTTTGGCCAAAAGAAATGTGTAGCAAGTACGTCCTTCGTTTTCTTCACGCCAAAGTGTCCCATTAGTCCTCCTCCATGTGCCTCCTGCAACAACAAAAGACGAACGGAGCTAGCTGGAATGCATAGCTTGTTAGCACGGAACACAAATCCATCATTAACGACGAACTTGTTCCAAGTTGTTCCTTCTTTACAATTCTGCAATACATCTTTAAAATCAGCATCATGCACATATTGATCTTTGATGGTCTCCAAACCAAATATTTTGAAGTCAAGTTGTGAAAGCATAGTATAGCGACGAGACAATGCATCAGCAATAACATTTTCTTTAACCTTCTTGTGTTTAATGACATAAGGGAAAGTCTCAATGAATTCAACCCATTTAGCATGTCTACGATTCAATTTAGCTTGACTTTTAATATGTTTCAAAGATTCATGATCAGAATGTATAACAAATTCTTTGGGCCATAAATAATGTTGCCATGTTTCTAAAGTCCGAACAAGAGCATATAATTCTTTATCATAAGTAGAATAATTCAGACTAGGCCCACTCAATTTTTCAGAAAAGTATGCAACAGGTTTGCCATCTTGTAATAACACACCTCCTAATCCAATTCCACTAGCATCACATTCAAGCTCAAAAGTCTTATTAAAATCAGGAAGTTGGAGTAAAGGAGCATGTGTCAACTTATCTTTCAACACTGTGAAGGCTTCTTCCTGTGCGGTACCCCAAACAAAAGGCACATCCTTCTTTGTAAGCTCATTGAGAGGTGCAGCAATGGTGCTGAAATCTCTCACAAAACGCCTATAGAATCTAGCGAGGCCAAGAAAACTCCTCACTTGTGTGACCGTTTTGGGATGCGGCCAACTCTCAATAGCTTCAATCTTGGCTTTATCAACTTCAATTCCCTGTGGAGTAACAACATAGCCAAGAAAAGACACTCGGTCGGTGCAAAAGGTGCACTTCCCAAGGTTACCAAACAAACGTGCATCACGTAGAGCAATAAAAACAGCACGTAAATGTTCCAAATGTTCCTCCAAAGATCTGCTATAAATCAATATGTCATCAAAGTAAACTACCACAAATCGTCCAATGAAAGCACGTAAAACTTCGTTCATTAATCTCATGAAAGTACTAGGTGCATTAGTTAACCCAAAAGGCATGACTAACCACTCATATAATCCAAACTTAGTTTTGAATGCTGTTTTCCATTCATCCCCCAATTTCATACAAATTTGATGGTATCCACTACGCAAATCAACTTTGGAGAATATTGTAGATCCACTCAATTCATCAAGCATATCATCTAGCCTAGGAATAGGATGACGATAACGAATAGTAATATTATTAATGCCTCTACAATCAACACACATACGCGATGTACCATCCTTTTTCGGCACTAGAATAATAGGAACAGCACAAGGACTAAGGGATTCGCGTATATAACCTTTGTCGAGAAGCTCTTGTACTTGACGCATAATCTCCTTCGTCTCCTCTGGATTGGTACGGTATGGTGCACGGTTTGGCAGTGAAGCACCGGGAATTAAGTCAATCTGATGCTCAATCCCTCGAATAGGCGGTAATCCCGGTGGCATGTCTTGTGGAAAGACGTCAGCGAACTCCTGCAAAATGTTAGTGACAGCAGGAGGCAAAGAGGAAGGCATGTCCTCGAATGAAAATAATGCCTCTTTGCACACAAAAGCATAACAAACAGATTTGCTGAAATCTAGCTCATCAATATCAGATTTGGTGGCAAATAAACATGCACTTTTCAATTTTATTTCAGAAGCAACACTAGATGGTTTATTATTAGGCTTCATTTGTTGCTCAAATTCTTTTGCCACAATCTGATTTTCGTTCTTATTCTTCTCCTGTTTTGCTTTATTAGCTCTATTAATATCATCTTTCAAAATAGAATCAGGAGTCATAGGAAGCAAAGTAATATTTTTATCCTTATGAACAAGAGTATACTGATTGTTTCTACCATGGTGTATAGAATTTTTATCAAATTGCCATGGTCTACCAAGTAATAAGGAACATGCTTGCATAGGTACCACATCACAATCAACATAATCAACATATGTAGAGATACTAAAATGCACACAAACAGTACGTGTTACCTTAACCTTGCCGCTGTTGCTGAACCATTGGATGTAGTAAGGATGTGGATGTGGTCTTGTGGTGAGAGAAAGCTTCTCCACCATCTCCATGCTAGCCAAGTTGTTGCAGCTCCCTCCGTCTATGATGACGCACACAGAACGTTCCTTCACAACTCCCTTGGTATGGAACAAATTGTGCCTCTGATTTTGCTCAGCTTGTGTGACCTGCACACTCAAAACACGTGAGCAACTAAACATTCATACCTGTCAGCGTCTTCAGGAGCCATGTATTGCATCTCATGATCAGAATCATCTCCACCGTGTTCTTCACGTGTAATAAGAGCCAAAGTCTCCTCATCATAGTCACTAGCGGACTCATACCCACCATCCTCAGTAGCAATCATCACACGCTGAGATTTGCATTCTCTCGCATAATGACCTCTTCCCTTACAACGACGACAAATAATATCACTTGTGTGCCCAGTTGATGCCATGGAAGAAGAAGAGCTCTGTGTAGGCCCGGCAGGTGCGCTCTTGGCAGATAGTGGAGGTTGTGCCTGCTTTCTTGTATCACGGCTGGAGGTAGCAGCTGATGGAGGTGCTGGTGTGGTGGAAGTAGAGGATGCATGCGGTGTCCATGATGAAATTCGACCTGCAGAAAAGTTAGTTCGCGCCAATGCTTGTCGATCCTGCACTTCTCGTTCAGCTTTACAAGCAAGATGGAATAAACAAGTGATATTAGTATACTCCTTATACTCTAGAATGGTCTGAATCTCTCTATTTAATCCACCTATAAAACGTGCAAGCATAGCTTCATTCTCCTCAACAATACCACATCTAATCATGCCAGTTTGTAATTCCTGATAATATTCTTCTACAGAATTTTTTCCTTGTCTTAAACGCTGCAATTTTTGAAGCAATTCACGTTGATAATATGGTGGAACCCAACGAGTACGCATAGCAGTTTTCAAAGCAGCCCAAGTAGTTGGAATAGGATATAATCTACAATGTTCAGACCACCATACACATGCAAAACTAGTGAAAGCCCAAACAGCAGCAGCAACCCGTCTCTCCTCGGGATATTGTAAACATGTAAAACGTTGTTCAGTTTCTAACTCCCAAGTAAGATATATATCAGGAACATATCTACCCTCAAATGGTGGAATATTCAATTTCAGTTTCAGAATATGGTCATTATCTCGTACCTGAGGTGGTAGCGCAGGCCTACCGTTGCGAATATATACCTGAGGTCGACCTGCTGGTGGTGGTGCTGGTGGCTGCACGTAGTTCTGATTTTGATCAACCTCATCCTCATAATATTCCTCCACCTCTGCAGTAACAGCAGGAGCTACAGAAGCACCAACAGCAGTAGCAGCGGCTCCAGAATTTTGTCCTGGCTCAATAGGAACACGCTGTGCTCGTCCATACTGATTCGGAAGGGGGCGTTGTTGTAGTTGTTGTTGTTGCAGAGGTGCGATAGGTGCAGTCGGCGGTGGTTGTGGAAAATGCGCGAGCAATTCATTAAACTTGCTATCAAGCTTTGTTTCGAATGTCTTCTCAATGCCATCTATCTTCTCCATGGCCTCGTCAAATCTGTTTAGCACATCTTGCACCTATCCACTCATCATTTGCTGAAATTTATCATGTAGTTGTTTGTTCGTCAGGCTCTCCCAATCAGTCTCATCGGCTTGTGATCCTACCATGGTTAGCAGCAAATAGAAACACACAAGAATATGATCCTACAGACTACTAAGAAGTGGTGGTGGTGTATCACAAACCCGTCAAGCAAATCTCAAATTCTTACCAGTTCTTACCCTGCAGCAGGTGGTGATCGGCAACCGTTGTAGTCAAAACTCTCAAAGCTTTGATAGAGTGATTACCAGGGAGAGTCAAACGCATGATGTAGATGTATGTGGAGCTGGGAAGGCTTATAATATGGTAGCAAAAAGGGTCAGCAATAATCAATTAAGAGATGCAAAGTTGAATAAACGATCAACGACGGTACTGTGCTGGTCCTAGGCTAGACCGTACTAGAGACGCGAGCCTAGAACACTAACAAAATCATGGCGCTGCACGTAAACAAGGGAGGAGCACACTCTGAATTTTTTTCCTTTTTTTCACTTTTTTTTGCACTTTTTTTTGCTCCGTAACAATTTTTTTTTGAAAAAGTCTACAAATGGCTTAAAAACTGCCTAGCCAGAATTTTCCAGACTTAGTTTTTTTTGAAACTGGAACTATTTTTCTTCTGCGGATGGCTCGGAAGTTTGGGAGTCCTATTCTGTCACGACTCGGAGTATCGCGTGATCTAGAAATCGAGAACAAAGCAACAATTACTAGACTCGGACTAGGACTAGTGGCGGAGATGAATCTGGTGGAACTCGGACTGGTGGCGGAGATGAATCTGGTGGAACTCGGACAAGTGGCGGATATATGTTGCAGGTGGACTCGGATTGGCGTGATGGCGGCGGATATGTGGTGGCGTATATGGATTCGGATTGGCGGTGAATATGTGGTGGTCGTATATGGCAGCAGCGATGATGATGATGCGGGGGTGATATATGGCAGCGGCGACGTGACAACTTGTGAACAGAACTCGAAACTCTAAAAGACTAGACGCTAAGACCAGCAACTTGACACGATGATGCAACCGCAAATTCAACAAAGCAAATACAAAAAAGATTATGCAAAGGCTCAGATTGGTTCGGATGGGATGAACTAACCCTAATTTATTTTGGCTTTTTTGTGGACTATAGGTATGAAGAACAGACTCGATCTAAACTACGAAAAACTGTAAAATCTCACCGAGCAACCTGGAAATCTGATACCACTTGATAGAGGCAAAGGTGTCCCGTCTTTCGATGAGATAATGGATATCGCTTTGGTGGAAGTCGACTTTGACGATCCGACTACGAACGTGCGAGGACGTCGCGCCTTAGCAATCGCTAAACCAACTTTGAGAGGTTATTGACCACGCCGGAGCACGATCAACCTGACCACGAGGGTCTGTTTCCTGCGAGCAAATGAAGAACAAGCAAGAAACTAAGATTGCAATCTGGATATTGTGAATTTAAGATGAAAGCTTTATTGATCAAGGTGGGGTTCTGTGACGCCTTTATCTGGTCGTTGAACACAAACGAAGTACACGAAGTTGCAGCTATGGCGAACTTTAATCTAAACAAAACCCAAAGTCTAAACGATGCCCTAAGGGCTGTATATATGGAGGAAGAGGGGGTGAATTTCGTGGCCCTTGGTGGAGGGGTCCGAAACTAACCCTATCTCTTGTTTCCCCACACATACGGACTCTAAAAATAGCCTATACTTATGTATTTCGAAATTACATGGGCCTGGCCCAATAATAAGGTGACGCAGCACCTAGAATAGCCTCTGGACGAAATTTATGAAGTGGCATCTTGTATATTTCGTCCAAGGCTTCATGCACTCATTATGGTGGCTTCAAAGTCCTGAAATCATCACTTGTAACTCCGTTCTTGTTCCCCTTGCGCATGCCATCATCTCCATGCTTGTTCTTGCTCCAATGTTCATCCTTCTCCAAGCTAGGCCCTTCATTTGTAAGCAAAACAAATGTATCCAATTTAGGCAGCATCATATTCTCATGAACATTAGAATCATTACCAAGAAACGAAAGTACCTGGTAATTTAGTTGGCGTGCGCGAGCTCTAGTAATTGGTCCAGTATGTATAGCAGCAGGGGCTGTGGGTGTAACAATGGTATTGATGTTCTCATCAATACGTTGACTAATGAAAAGAATTGGACTGTTCCTGAGCCAATTCCTGAGCCAATTGAGCCAAATCCTAAACCTACTCCGAAGAAGAGAGGTGTTCTATTTCTCAGTCCTGAAGATATGCAAGAGGCGAAGAAATCTATGAAAGAAAAAGGTATTAAAGCTGAAGATGTTAAGAATTTACCTCCTGTTGAAGAAATACATGGTCTTAATATACCACCTATTGAAGAAATACATGGTTTTGATAACCCGACACAGGTAGTAAAGGTAAATTCTCTCTATAGAGATGATAAAGTTGAAATCCCGTCTACTAAGTTTGCTAGCAAATGCTTAGATGAATTTGATGATTTTATGGCTAGACAAGAAAACTTTAATGCTTATGTTGGTAGAGGATTAAAGAGTAATGCTGACATGATTGGACGCTTGAGCGATTATATGGCTAGAGTTAAAGGCGAACTGAAACTCATTAGTAAATATGCTTCTATGGTTACCACTCAAGCAGAACCAGTACTTAAAGGTCAAAATGATTTGCTCGATGAATTAAATAATAAACATGATTTTGTTGTTAGAGTGGCTACAAGAACTGGTAGAATGACTCAGGAACCTTTGTATCCTGAAGGCCACCCTAAGAGAATTGAGCAAGATTCTCAAAGAAATAATTTAGATGCACCTAGTCCTTCTAAAAAGAAGAAAAAGAAAAATGATAGGACTCTGCATGCTTCTAGTGAACCTGTTGTAGACACACCTGAGAATTCCAATGATATTTCTATGTCTGATGCTGAAACACAATCTGGTGATGAACATGAACCTAGTAATAATGTTAATGATAATGTTCATGTTGATGCTCAACCTAGCAATAATAATGATGTAGAGATTGAACCTGTTGTTGATCTTGATAACCCACAATCAAAGAATCAACGTTATGATAAGAGAGATTTTGTTGCTAGGAAGCACGGTAAAGAAAGGGAACCATGGGTTCAGAAACCCATGCCTTTTCCTCCTAAGCCATCCAAGAAAAAGGATGATGAGGATTTTGAGCGCTTTGCTGAAATGATTAGACCTATCTTCTTACGTATGTGCTTGACTGATATGCTTAAAGTGAATCCTTATGCTAAATACATGAAATATATTATTACAACTAAAAGAAAGATATCGGAAGATGAAATTTCCACCATGCTTGCTAATTATACTTTTAAGGGTGGAATACCTAAGAAACTTGGAGATCCAGGGGTACTAACTATACAATGCTCCATTAAAAGAAACTATGTTAAAACTGCTTTATGTGATCTTGGAGCCGGTGTTAGTGTTATGCCTCTCTCTTTATATCATAGACTTGAACTGAATAAGTTGACACCTACTGAAATATCTTTGCAAATGGCTGATAAATCAACTGCTATACCTGCCGGCATTTGTGAGGATGTGCCTGTTCTGGTTGCAAATGTCACTATCTTAACGGACTTTGTTATTCTTGATATTCCCGAGGACAATAGTATGCCGATTATCCTTGGTAGACCCTTTGTGAATACTGCAGGGGCTGTTATTGATTGCAACAAAGGCAATGTCACTTTTCATGTTAATGGTAATGAGCATACGATACACTTTCCGAGGAAACAACCTCAAGTTCATAGCATCAATTCTATTGGAAAAATTCCAACTATCATTATAGGAGGTTTTGAATTTCCTCTTCCTACTATCAAGAAGAAATATGATATTTGATACGTCTCCAACGTATCTATAATTTTTGATTGCTCCATGCTACTTTATCTACTGTTTTGGACTATATTGGGCTTTATTTTCCACTTTTATATTATTTTTGGGACTAACCTATTAACCGGAGGCCCAGCCCTTAATTGCTGTTTTTTGGCTATTTTAGTGTTTCGAAGAAACGGAATATCAAACGGAGTCCAAACGGAATGAAACCTTCGGGAACGTTATTTTCTCACCGAACATGATCCAGGAGACTTGGACCCTACTCCAAGCAGTGCCAGAGGCGGTCACGAGGGTGGAGGGCGCCCCCCTGGGCGCGCCCCCCTACCTCGTGGGCCCCCTGACGCTCCACCGACGTACTCCTTCCTCCTATATATGCCTATGTATCCCCAAACGATCAGGCAAGGAGCCAAAAACCTAATTGCACCGTCGCAACCTTCTGTATCCACGAGATCCCATCTTGGGGCCTGTTCTGGAGCTCCCCCGGAGGGGGCATCCACCATGTAGGGCTTCTACATCAACACCATAGCCCCTCCGATGAAGTGTGAGTAGTTTACTTCAGACCTTCGGGTCCATAGCTAGTAGCTAGATGGCTTCTTCTCTCTTTTTGGATCTCAATACAATGTTCTCCCCCTCTCTCATGGAGATCTATTCGATGTAATCTTCTTTTTGTGGTGTGTTTGTTGAGACCGATGAATTGTGGGTTTATGATCCAGTATTATCTATGGAAAATATTTGATTCTTCTCTGAATTCTTTTATGTATGATTGAGTTATCTTTGCAAGTCTCTTCGAATTATCCTTTTTGGTTTGGCCAACTAGATTGGTAGTTCTTGCAATGGGAGAAGTGCTTGGCTTTGGGTTCAATCTTGCGGTGTCCTTACCCAGTGACAGAAAGGGTTGCAAGGAACGTATTGTATTGTTGCCATCGAGGATAACAAGATGGGGTTTTTATCATATTGCATGAATTTATCCCTCTACATCATGTCATCTTGCTTAAGGCGTTACTCTGTTTTTAACTTAATACTCTAGATGCATGCTGGATAGCGGTCGATGAGTGGAGTAATAGTAGTAGATGCAGAATCGTTTCGATCTTGTCTTGGACGTGATGCCTATATACATGATCATTGCCTAGATATGCTCATAACTATGCTCAATTCTGTCAATTGCTCAACAGTAATTTGTTCACCCACCTTAGAATACTTATGCTCTTGAGAGAAGCCACTAGTGAAACCTATGGCCCCCGGGTCTATTCTCATCATATCAATCTCTATCGCTTTATTTACTTGCTTTGTTTTTACTTTGCCTTTTACTTTTTACTTTGAATCTATCTATCAAAAATACCAAAAATATTATTTATCATCTCTATCAGAACTCACTCTCGTAAGTGACTATGAAGGGATTGACAACCCATAATCGCGTTGGTTGCGAGTTGCTATCGTTTTGTGTAGGTACGAGGGACTTGTGCGTGGTCTCCTACTGGATTGATACCTTGGTTCTCAAAAACTGAGGGAAATACTTACGCTACTTTGCTGCATCGTCCTCTCCTCTTCGGGGAAATCCAATGCAGTGCTCAAGAGGTAGCAAGAAGAATTTCTGGCATCGTTGCCGGGGAGGCTCATGCAAGCAAGTCAACCATACCAAGTACCCATCGCAATCCCTATCTCTCGCATTACATTATTTGCCATTTGCCTCTCGTTTTCCTCTCCCCCACTTCACCCTTGCCGTTTTATTCGCCCTTCTTCCATTCGATCTTATGTTTGCTTGTGCCTTCTTTTTGCTTGCATCTTCGCTTGCTAAAAGTTTATGGATCCTCATCCATTTGCTAATCTCTTTAAGAGATCCAATTATGTTGAACCTATTTCTAGTGAGTTGAGTGCACTAGATTATCTTTATGAGGTTTTGCTTGAAATTCGTGAATCTGAAAATTGTGATGAAATACTTTATGAAGGAATTCATGATAGATCTTTGAATAAAAAGCATGATTGCAATGATTTTATAAATTCTATTGATGTCAATTGTGCTAATAATATGCAAAACCCTAATCTTGGGGATGCTAATTTTGCTATGTCTACTACTTGTTGCGATGATCATGATTGGGGTGATTCTTCTTATGATCTTGAAAATTTATTTAAACCCCATGATGAATATGAGATTGATAATAATTTTTGTAATAATATTGAAAGTGGGTTTGGAAGAGTGTCAAATTTAGATCCCACATATTTGGAGAATATTAAATCTTATGGTATTTTTGATAAAAGTGGGTTTGGAGAGGTCATGACTTTAGTTAATGTTAATCCCACTATTTTGGAAGAGTGTCAACTTTACATGCATGTGGATCATGTTGAGAATATGTTATGTGATAGCTATTTTGCTGAATTTGCTTATGATCCTACATGTAATTATTATGAGAGAGGAAAATATGGTTGTAGAAATTTTCATGTTACTAAATTACCTCTCTTCATGTTGAGATTGTTATCATCTCTTTGTTCTTCCTTGCATATGCTAGTTTTTGTTTGCCTTGCAAATTTGTTTGCTTACAATATGCCTATGAATAGGAAGTATGTTAGACTTAGATGTGTCTGTCATGTGTTTCATGATGCTCTCTTTGCGCTTCAATTCTTGTCTTTCTTGTGAGCATCATTAAAATTCTCAATGCCTAGCTAGGGGCGTTAAACGATAGCGCTTGTTGGGAGGCAACCCAATTT
Source organism: Triticum dicoccoides (assembly GCF_002162155.2). NCBI lineage: Eukaryota > Viridiplantae > Streptophyta > Magnoliopsida > Poales > Poaceae > Triticum > Triticum dicoccoides. The sequence goes on along the minus strand of NC_041381.1, from coordinate 356,650,954 downwards.
TATTTTGTGTTTTTTGTTTTTGCTTCTGTTAGGAATAAATGATCCATATACCTTATGTTTGGATGTGGTTTTATGTTTTAATTAGTGTTTGTGCCAAGTAGGACCTATAGGATAACCTACAATGATAGTTGATTTGATTCTGCTGAAAAACAGAAACTTTGCACGCACGAATATAATTTTGTTAAATCACAGGAACGTGATTTTGCGTTGATTCTTTTTGCTTCTGTTCAATAAAAAATTGTCCAGGACTTCCTATTTTTTTAGTATTTTTAGAGTTCCAGAAGGTTGCGTTAGTTACAGATTGCTACAGACTGTTCTATTTTTGACAGATTCTTTTTTACGTGTGTTGTTTGCTTATTTTGATGAATCTATGGCTAGTAAAATAGTTTATAATCCATAGAGAAGTTGGAATACAGTAGGTTTAACATCAATATAAATAAATAATGAGTTCATTACAGTACCTTAAGTAGTTCTTTGTTTTCTTTCTCTAATGGAGCTCACGAGATTTCTGTTGAGTTTTGTGTTGTGAAGTTTTCAAGTTTTGGGTGAATTCTTTTGATGGATTATGGAACAAGGAGTGGCAAGAGCCTAAGCTTGGGGATGCCCATGGCACCCCCAAGATAATCCAAGGACACCAAAAATTCAAAGCTTGGGGATGCCCCGGAAGGCATCCCCTCTTTCGTCCACTTCCATCGGTAATTTACTTGGAGCTATATTTTTATTCACCACATGATATGTGTTTTGCTTGGAGCGTCTTGTATTTTTTGTGTCTTTGCTTGTTAGTTTACCACAATCATCCTTGCTGTACACATATTTTGAGAGAGCCATACATGATTTGGAATTTGTTAGAATACTCTATGTGCTTCACTAATATCTTTTGAGCGTGATAGTTTTTGCTCATAGTGCTTTACTTATATCTTTTGAGCGTGATAATTTTTTCTCTAGTGCTTCACTTAGATCTTTTAGAGCACGGTGGTGGATTTGTTTTAAAGAAACTATTGATATCTCATGCTTCACTTAGATTATTTTGAGAGTCATTAATAGCATGGTAGTTTGCTTAATGTTAATATACTTAGTGTTCAAGATATGTGAAACTTTCTTTTGAGTAAATTGAATACTAAGATAAGTTTGATGCTTGATAATTGTGTTGAGATATGGAGGTAATAATATCAAAGTCGTGCTAGTTGGGTAATTGTGAATTTGAGAAATGCTTGTGTTGAAGTTTGCAAGTCCCGTAGCATGCACGTATGGTTAAAGTTGTGTAACAAATTTGAAACATGAAGTGTACCTGGCTTGTGCATCCTTATGAGTGGCGGTCGGGGATGAGCGATGGTCTTTTCCTACCAATCTATCCCCCTAGGAGCATGCGCGTAGTACTTGATTTTTGATGGCTTCTAAATTTTTGCAATAAGTATATGAGTTCTTTTGACTAATGTTGAGTCCATGGATTATACGCACTCTCACCTTTCCGCCTTTGCTAGCCTCTTCGGTACCGTGCATTGCCCTTTCTCACCTTGAGAGTTGGTGCAAACTTCGCCGGTGCATCCAAACCCCGTGATACGATATACTCTATCACACATAAACCTCCTTATATCTTCCTCAAAACAGCCACCATACCTACCTATCATGGAATTTCCATAGCCATTCCGAGATATATTGCCATGCAACTTTCCACCATTCCGTTTATTATGACACACTCCATCATTGTCATATTGCTAGCATGATCATGTAGTTGAACATCGTATTTGTGGCAAGGCCACCATTCATAATTCTTCCATACATGTCACTCATGATTCATTGCATATCCCTGTACACCACCGGATGCATTCATATAGAGTCATACTTTGTTCTAAGTATCGAGTTGTAATTGTTGAGTTGTAAGAAAAATAAAAGTGTGATCATCATCATTATTAGAGCATTGTCCCAAGTGAGGAAAGGATGATGGAGACTATGATTCCCCCATAAGTCGGGATGAGACTCCGGACGAAAAAAAAGAGAGGCCAAAAAAAAGAGAAAGGCCCAAAAATAAAAAATAAAAAATGATAGAAAAAGAGAGAAGGGACAATGCTACTATCCTTTTACCACACTTGTGCTTCAAAGTAGCACCAAGATCTTCATGATAGAGAGTCTCTCATTTTATCACTTTCATATACTAGTGGGAATTTTTCATTATAGAACTTGGCTTGTATATTCCAATGATGGGCTTCCTCAAAATGCCCTAGGTCTTCGTGAGCAAGCAAGTTGGATGCACACCCACTTAGTTTTCTTTTGTAGAGCTTTCATATACTTATAGCTCTAGTGCATCCGTTGCATGGCAATCCCTACTCCTCATGTTGACATCAATTGATGGGAATCTCCATAGCCCGTTGATTAGCCTTGTCAATGTGAGACTTTATCCTTTTTGTCTTCTCCACACAATCCCCATCATCATATTCTATTCCACCCATAGTGCTATATCCATGGCTCGCGCTCATGTATTGCGTGAAGGTTGAAAAAGTTTGAGATTATTTGAGTATGAAACAATTGCTTGGATTGTCATCGGGGGTATAGAAGTTGGGAACATCTTTGTGTGACGAAAATGAAGCATAGCCTAACTATATGATTTTGTAGGGATGAACTTTCTTTCGCCATGTTATTTTGAGAAGACATGATTGCTTTGATTAGTATGCTTTAAGTATTATTATTTTTGTGTCAATATGAACTTTTGTCTTGAATCTTTCGGATCTGAATATTCATATCACAAGTAAGAAGATTTGTATTGAAATTATGCCAAAGTATCACTCCGCATCAGAAATTCTTTTTTTATCATTTACCTACTCAAGGACGAGCAGGAATTAAGCTTGGGGATGCCTGATACGTCTCCAACATATCTATAATTTTTGATTGCTCCATGCTACTTTATCTACTACTTTGGACTATATTGGGATTTATTTTCCACTTTTATATTATTTTTGGGACTAACCTATTAACCGGAGGCCCAGCCCAGAATTGCTGTTTTTTTGCCTATTTTAGTGTTTCGAAGAAACGGAATATCAAACGGAGTCCAAACGGAATGAAACCTTCGGGAACGTGATTTTCTCACCGAACGTGATCCAGGAGACTTGGACCCTACTCCAAGCAGTGCCAGAGGCGGTCACGAGGGTGGAGGGCGCCCCCCCTGGGCGCGCCCCCTACCTCGTGGGCCCCCTGACGCTCCACCGACGTACTCCTTCCTCCTATATATACCTACGTATCCCCAAACGATCAGACAAGGAGCCAAAAATCTAATTCTACCGCTGCAACCTTCTGTATCCACGAGATCCCATCTTGGGGCATGTTCCGGAGCTCCGCCGGAGGGGGCATCCACCACGGAGGGCTTCTACATCAACACCATAGCCCCTCCGATGAAGTGTGAGTAGTTTACTTTAGACCTTCGGGTCCATAGCTAGTAGCTAGATGGCTTCTTCTCTCTTTTTGGATATCAATACAATGTTCTCCCCCTCTCTCGTGGAGATCTATTCGATGTAATCTTCTTTTTGCGGTGTGTTTGTTGAGACCCATGAATTGTGGGTTTATGATCCAGTATTATCTATGGAAAATATTTGATTCTTCTCTGAATTCTTTTATGTATGATTGAGTTATCTTTGCAAGTCTCTTCAAATTATCCTTTTTGGTTTGGCCAACTAGATTGGTAGTTCTTGCAATGGGAGAAGTGCTTAGCTTTGGGTTCAATCTTGTGGTGTCCTTACCCAGTGACAGAAAGGGTTGCAAGGCACGTATTGTATTGTTGCCATCGAGGATAACAAGATGGTTTTTTATCATATTGCATGAATTTATCCCTCTACATCATGTCATCTTGCTTAAGGCGTTACTCTGTTTTTAACTTAATACTCTAGATGCATGCTGGATAGCGGTCGATGAGTGGAGTAATAGTAGTAGATGCAGAATCGTTTCGATCTACTTGTCTTGGACGTGATGCCTATATACATGATCATTGCCTAGATATGCTCATAACTATGCTCAATTCTATAAATTGCTCAATAGTAATTTGTTCACCCGCCGTCGAATACTTATGCTCTTGAGAGAAGCCACTAGTGAAACCTATGGCTCCCGGGTCTATTCTCATCATATCAATCTCTATCGCTTTATTTACTTGCTTTGTTTTTACTTTGCCTTTTACTTTTTACTTTTCATCTATCTATCAAAAATACCAAAAATATTATTTATCATCTCTATCAGATCTCACTCTCGTAAGTGACCATGAAGGGATTGAAAACCCCTAATCGCGTTGGTTGCGAGTTGCTATCGTTTTGTGTAGGTACGAGGGACTTGTGCGTGGTCTCCTACTAGATTGATACCTTGGTTCTCAAAAACTGAGGGAAATACTTATGCTACTTTGCTGCATCATCCTCTCCTCTTCGGGGAAATCTAACGCAGTGCTCAAGAGGTAGCAATATTCTTATTATTGGGGATGTTCATATCCCCGTTGAGGTAACCTAGTGTTATTCAAAATTTCTCCAGTTCCATGTTATTCGGAATGAGTTTGTTAACAAGACTTGATCAACCTTGTTAGTGGATTCCTTTTGATGAGCATGAGATGGATGAAACTAGAAGGCACAACCTTCTGTACCCTCTTTCTACTTTCTGTTATTTAGATTAAATAAAGTAAAAATAGTATTTTCTGTATGTTTCCTGAATTATCCATGCAATAAAAAATACCTGAAAATAAAAGTCTCCAAATGCCCTGCAAATTTAGTATGATTTTTTCTAGAAAATTTGAGAATATCTGGCACTGAGAACACAGCAGGGGGAGCTGTCACCTGGCCACGAGGGTCTAGGGCACGCCCACCCCTACAGGGCGCGCCCCCTGCCTCGTGGGCCCATGGTGACCCCCCTCCACTTATTCCTGCACCCACACACTTCATATTCCTCCCAAAAAGTCACCATCCAGCTCAAGCACGAGTTCTAGCTCATTTTGCTGCGATTTTCGATCTCCTTGCTCAAAGCTCCATTCACAAAACTGCTTTGGGAGATTGTTCCTTGGTATGTGACTCCTCCAATGGTCCAATTAGTTTTTGTTCTATTGCTTTATTCATTGCAAATTTTTTGCTGCCTAGGTGACCTTGTTCTTGAGCTTGCATGTCAAATTTATATGGTCCCAAGTAATTCTAATGCATGATATAGGCTCTAGGCACTTGTGGGAGTAGTTGCTATCAATCTTATTGAGTTCGATTCACTTTTACTTTGAGTTACTAAAAATTTCAGAAATTTTCATAAAATGATTAAGAGATTTTTGAGGGGCTCTTGTAGCCAAGGCTCCAAGGACAAACAAGCTAAGGAGAAATAAAAGGCCAAGTATAATCTTCCTCGTGTGGCGGAAGTACGGCCGTGTGAATGGCCTTGTGATGATTTCTTGAGAGCAGCCGGGATTTATGAAGACTTTTATTCTTTGGCTAATAATGCGGGCCTCACCGACTTCCTCCACGACCAGATCGAACAGTATCTCTTACACACCAATACTTTCGTGCAAAACTTCTATTATTATCCTAAGAGTTCACCTCCTTCAGTAGATTTCCATTATATGATGTGGCTAGGGAGATGTCATTACATGATTTTTGTGCGGTCTGCAGAATACCCTTCAAGGGCAGCTTAGAGGAACCACATCGTAAAGACGTGGATGGTTTTATTAATACTATTATTGTAGGGGAATCGAGGAAGGTTTACGATGCGAGAATTACTAGCATACATTTTCCCGTTTTACGCTACTTTGCCATATTTGCTAGTCGATGCTTAATTGGTCGCGGAAACTGTGGAAACCTTAGTGTTCCTAATATTATTATTTTGTTCCATGCCTTATTTCACGATAACTCTTTTAGTATGGGTGCCATTATTGCTAAACGATTAAGCATAAACCGTACGAAGGGCCCCATCTTTGGAGGTATCTATGCTTCATGCCTTGCTAAACACTTCGAGATACCTATTAGGCATTATGAGAAAGAGGAAAAATTGTTGCCCCCTACCTTTCTATATTATAAGAGCATGGTAGCACATGAGTTTATTGTCAACAATGATGATAAGATGCTTCTATATAACATGAGATTTAATAAGAAACACAATGAGATTATTATCTTGCCTGCGCCCTCTTTGTTTGATTTAACTGCAGGCCATTACCTTGTCTTGCCGGAGGCCGTCTACGCACTCCGTGGCTAGACATCAGCCCCAGAGCATGAGCCGGAACCATGACTTGACCCTTATCGTCCATCATCTTATCTATGGGATCCGGAGGAGATCGTCAGCCAGTGGCAGTACAATGACACTCCTCAGTACACCGGGGAGAGTAGCTGCGATCCATGGGCATAGACCAACTTAGGCCAAAAGCCTAATCTTGGTGGAGTACGTATTTCTCACCGACATTACATTCATGTTCACACACTCACTCTAGTCGTCGATGCTCATACTTTTTCATTGTACTATCCATGTTAGTTTAATTTCTTTTTCTAGATTTGTTCTTGTGTGTTTGATAAACCTTAAGAAAAAACCAAAAAAATAGTTAGTTTAATTTCCATGCCTGTAGTAGTAATTAAAAGAAAACCCAAAAATATTTCTCGTTCTTCTTTTGCTTGTTGGGAGCTTTCCCGTGTAAATAGTTTTATTTCTTTTCTTTCCTTTGGGGGTCGAGAGGAGAAGACCATAATGAAAAATGTTTAGTGGCTCTCATATGCATGATTGTTGATTTAACCAAGAGCCTATATTACCTTGTCTTCTCCCTTGAATTGAATGCTTGCAGATTCCAGCTTAGTCCAATGCACGTGCACTATTATTATTATCCACATTGTTCGGTCGTGCAAGTGAAAGGCAATAATGACGATATATGATGGACTAATTGAGATTAGAGAAGTTGGTATGAACTCGACCTCTCTTGTTTTTGTAAATATGATTAGTTCATCGTTCCTGATTCAGCCTATTATGAATAAACATGTTTGCAATGACAATTAGAGATTATAGTTGCTTATGCCATGCTTAATTAGCTAGGAGCTTATAATGGTTTACCTTGTGTGCCAACATGCTATTAAAATGGTTGTGATGTGGTATGATAGGGTGGTGTCCTCCTTTGAATGATTCGAGTGACTTGACTTGGCACATGTTCACGCATGTAGTTGAAACAAAATCAACATAGTCTTCACGATATTTATGTTCATGGTAGATTATATCCTACTCATGCTTGCACTCAGTGTTGATTAATTTTAATGCATCTTCATGACTGTTGCCACTCTCTCAGTTGGTCGCTTCCCAGTCCTTTGCTAGCCTTCACCTGTACTAAGTGGGAATACTGCTTGTGCATCCAAACTCCATAAACCCCAAAGTTATTCCATATGAGTCCACCATACCTTCCTATATGCGGTATTTACCTGCCGTTCCAAGTAAATTTGTATGTGCCAAACTCCAAACCTTCAAATGAAATTCTGTTTTGTATGCTCGAGCAACTCATGTATAAACTAGGGTTGTCTGTATTTTCCATGCTAGGTGGGTTATTCTCAAGAAGAGTGGACTCCGCTCCTCATTCACGAGAAAATGGCTGGTAACCGGGATGCCCAGTACCATGATCAAAAGATCAAATCAAATCAAAATAATTAAAACAAAACTCCCCCGGGATTGTTAATAGTTGGAGGCACCCGTTGTTTCGGGCAAGCCATGGATTGATGCTTGTTGGTGGTGGGGGAGTATAAACTTTACCATTCTATTTGGGAACCGCCTATAATGTGTGTAGCATGGAAGATATCGAGATCTCATAGTTGTTATGTTGACAGTGAAAGTATACCGCTCAAAATGTTATTCATCTCTATTTCAAAATCGAGCTCTGGCACCTCTACAAATCCTTGCTTCCCTCTGTGAAGGGCCTATCTATTTACTTTTATGTTGAGTCATCACCCTCTTATTAAAAAGCACCTGCTAGAGAGCACCGCTATCATTTGCATGCATTACTATTAGTTTATATTGGGCATGACTATGACTGGATCTCTTTTACCATGAATTACAATGTTTAGTCAGTCCTTGATCTTAAAAGGTGCTCTGCATTTATGTTTTGTGGTCTCAGAAAGGGCTAGCGAGATACCATCTTGTCATATCATATTATGATTGTTTTGAAAAAGTGTTGTCATCGAGTTTTATTATTATTGCTCGCTAGTTGATTATGCCATTGATATGAGTAAACATGAGACCAAAGTGTTATTGTGAATATGGTTAGTTCATAATCTTTGCTGAAAACTTGAATGCTGGCTTTACATATTTGCGACAACAAGAGCAAACAGAGTTTGTAAAAGTTTTTCTTTATCACTTTCAGTTTTTCAACTGAATTGCTTGAGGACAAGCAAAGGTTTAAGCTTGGGGGAGTTGATACGTCTCCGTCGTATCTAATTTTCCAAACACTTCTGCCCTTGTTTTGGACTCTAACTTGCATGATTTGAATGGAAGTAACCCGGACTAACGCTGTTTTTAGCAGAACTGCCATGGTGTTATTTTTGTGCAGAAATAGAATTTCTCGGAATGACTTGAAAATCCACGAAGCAACTTTTCAGAATTAATAAAAAATACTGGCGAAAGAAATAGCGTCAGGGGGCCCACACCCTGTCCACGAGGGTGGGGGGCGTGCCCCCTCCCCCTGGGCGCGCCTCCTACCTCGTGGGCCCCCTAGCGTCCACCAACCTCAACTCCAACTCCATATATTTGCCTTCGCGGAGAAAAAAATCACAAAGAAAGTTTCATCGCGTTTTACGATACGGAGCCGCCGCCAAGCCCTAATCTCTCTCGGGAGGGCTGATCTGGAGTCCGTTCGGGGCTCCGGAGAGGGGGATTCGTCGCCGTCGTCATTGAGGGAGTCCTGGATTAGGGGGTATCCGGACAGCCAGACTATGTACTTTGGCCGGACTGTTGGGACGTGAAGGTGCAAGACTCAAGACTTCGTCCCGTGTCCGGATGGGACTCTCCTTTGCATGGAAGACAAGCTTGGCGATCCGGATATTAGATTTCCTTCTTTGTAACTGACTCTGTGTAAACCCTAGCCCCCTCCGGTGTCTATATAAACCGGAGGGTTTGGTCCGTATAGAGACGATCAAGACGATCATAATCATCATAGGCTAGCTCCTAGGGTTTAGCCTCTACGATCTCGTGGTAGATCAACTCTTGTAGTACTCATATCATCATACCAATCAAGCAGGAAGTAGGGTTTTACCTCCATCGAGAGGGCCGAACCTGGGTAAAACATCGTGTCCCTCGCGTCCTGTTACCATTAGCCTTAGACGAACAGATCGGGAGCCCCTACCCGAGATCCGCCGGTTTTGACACTGACATTGGTGCTTTCATTGAGAGTTCCTCTATGTCATCGCTGCAAGGCTCGATGGCTCCTTCAATCATCAACAACAACGCGGTCCAGGGTGAGACCTTTCTCCCCGTACAGATCTTCGTGTTCGGCGGCTTCACACTGCGGGCCAATTCGCTCAGCCATCTGGAGCAGATCGACAGCCACGCCCCTGACCATCAGGTCAGGTTCGGAAACTTGAAATACACGGCCGATACCCGTAGAGACTTGATCTTTGACGGATTCGGGCCTACGTCAGGAGCGCCGAACAGTCACGATGAGCACGGCTTAGACCTGCTGTCGGACAATACTCGGGATACTACGCCTGCAGGAGCCCCGGACCTAAATCCGGGGCAGGGTGCGTCGTCTGAAGACGGGTGGATAGACCCCGCCCCGGATGCCGCACACTCATCGGCGGTAGAGCCGAACACAGAGTTCATCCCCAAGGAAGCCTGTGTCTCTGGACCCCTGGACTTGTGTCCGGTTGTAGGTCCCAAGCCGCGCGCCCCCGAGCCTGCCGATTCCGGCTGGGCTCCAGTAATGGAATTTGCCGCTGCGGATATCTTCCAGCACTCACCCTTTGGCGACATGCTGAACTCATTAAAGTCTCTCTCCTTGTCAGGAGACTCTTGGCCGAACTATGTCCGGCTCAAGGGGGAAGAAGGCGACAAAGAAATTCGTTGCCCACCCACCACCCACTTCATAGCCACTGTCGATGACATAACATACATGGTTGACTTCGACTCTGATGACACCGACGGTATGGACGTCGGCGCAGGAGACAATTCAGAACCACCACCCACGGGGCACTGGACTGCCACCTCATCATATGATATATACATGCTGGATACGCCTAAGGAGGACGATGGCGACGGAACAGAGGATAAAACCCTCGGACAAAAGCCAAAACAACAGCGCAGACGCCGCTCTAAGTCCAGCCACAGTAAAAATAGCGATAATAGCGCTAGAAAGATTGACACCCCAGTCAACTCCGAAGTCAACAATGACCATATGGACCCAGCGATGGAGCAGGATGAGCCAGGTCACACCAAACACAGCCCGAAGCAGACGCCCAATCACAGAGATCCCAAGGGACGAACTCATCAAACTGCTCCGGGACAGGAGCACAGTCCGGACGACGACGCATTCATCATCACGGAAACACGCTTGGAACGAGATAACCTCCACAGGAGGCTTATGGCCACTGCGAGAAGTCTGAAGAAGCAGAAGCAAAAGCTTAAAGCCGCACAGGAAACACTCAATAGCATATGGAATAAAGTACTAGACACTGAAGAAAAGTACGGCAACGATCGCCAAACAAAGAGCTATCCAAAGCGCAAGCTGCTACCAGAGTTCGACGACGAGGCCGTTCCACCGAAGAACAATACGGCCAATAGGCCGAACCAACCACTTCGTAACCGTAATAGAGCAGCTACTGATGCCGCACACGATTTACGTGAGCTCCTGGATAAAAAGGCCAGCGCGACCAAGTCCATCTATGGATCTAGAGGACATGCCCCGGCGCAGGACTATGGTCACCAAAACGATCAGACTGATCGGATACCAGTTCGGAATCAGCACCGGACACAACAACAGCCGACGGCATGCCACAACACGTCCAGATACAGAGGGGCTGCTCACCCTCTGTGCTTCACCGAAGAGGTGCTGGACCACGAATTTCCACAGGGTTTTAAACCTATGAACATAGAGGCATATGACAGAACGACAGATCGCGGGGTCTGGATTGAGGATTTTATCCTGCATATCCACATGGCTTGTGGGGATGACCTCCATGCCATCAAATATCTTCCCCTCAAGTTTAAGGGACCAGCTCGGCACTGGTTGAAAAGCCTCCCCGAAAATTCAATCGAAAGTTGGGAGGAACTCGAGGATCCTTTCAGGGCCAATTTTCAAGGGACCTATGTCCGACCTCCGGACGCAGACGATTTAAGTCACATAATTCAACAGCCCGGAGAGTCCGCCCGCAAGCTTTGGAACAGATTCCTCACTAAGAACAATCAAATTGTCGACTGCCCGGATGACGAAGCCCTAGCGGCCTTCAAGCACAGTATCCGGGACGATTGGCTCGCCAGACACCTTGGCCAACAAAAGCCGAGGACAATGGCAGCCCTAACAAGCCTTATGACCCACTTTTGCATGGGTGAAGATAGCTGGTTGGCCTGTAGAGGCACCAACGACCCAAGTACATCTGAAATCAGGGATGGCAACGAGAAGCCACGATGCAATAAAAACAAACATCAAAACAAGGAAGAAAGTCCGGACAACACAACGGTCAACACCGGATTTAGGGGCTCTCGACCCGGTCAATAAAAGAAGCCACTTAAAGGCAGCAAAGAAGGACCGTCCGGCCTGAACAAAGTCCTGGACAGACTGGCCAAATCCATGGCACCCCCGAAAAACCTGCGAACCACACTCACAGAGAATGCTGGGTCTTTAAGCAGGCCGGCAAATTAAATGCCAAACACAAGGGAAGGGAAACACCAAGTGAAGACGAGGATGAGCCTCGCCAGCCGAACACTGGGGGACAGAAAAATTTCCCACCAGAGGTAAAAACAGTAAACATGATCCACGCGACTCACATACCCACAAGAAGGCGCGAACGTGCGCTCAGAGACGCATACGCTATAGAGCCCGTCGCACCCAAACTTAACCACTGGTCGGCCTGCCCGATCACCTTTGATCACAGGGACTACCCGACTAGTATTCAGCACGAAGGATCAGCTGCCTTGGTGCTCGACCCAATAATCGACGGATACCATCTCACTCACGTCCTCATGGATGGCGACAGTAGTCTTAATCTAATATACCAGGACACTGTCCGCAGGATGGGGATAGAACCATCCAGAATCAGCCAAACTAACACCACCTTTGAAGGTGTGATACCAGGCGTTGAAGCCCACTGCATGGGCTCCCTCGTGATAGAGGTAACATTCAGTTCCCCAGGCAACTCCAGAAGCGAAGAACTACTCTTCACCATCGCCCCCCTCCAAAGCGGTTATCATGCATTGCTTGGGAGAACGGCCTTCGCCCGCTTCAACGCAGTATCGCACTACGCCTACCTTAAATTCAAGATGCCTGGTCCATGTGGCGTCATCACCGTTAACGGAAACACAGAGCGTTCCTTGCGCATGGAAGAATACGCCACGGCTCCAGCAGCTGGACTCTAAGCGGCCTCTAATACCGGAAAGCATGATTGGTCGTTAAGACCACGGACACGGTTAGACAACTCCGGCAGCCCAGATAAACCTAATCTGGGCACCACACATGTAATCCCATAGAGGACACCAGGGGCTATAGATAGTTAATAAAGCCCACTCGGCCTGACCTTATTAACAGGCCAAAGTCTTACACTTTTACTATCCATTAGTGATAGCCAACTTTTCGCACGCTTACGTCGTACTCTTCTACATGAGTTTTCTTTTTACGGACACCATTCGTGTGACACCCTCCCAGGACACTGCACAACGGGGACAAAGGCGCAAACGTGCAGCAGGGCCCCGCTCAAAGGTTTCTCTTTAGATTAAGCCCCTGTATAAACCTTCTTTATTGTCTCTTGTTGCTTACACATCCCATGGGTACTACACCCACAGAGGATACTGCCGTTATTGGCATTTCGCCACGACAAACTAATGCACGTACCTGGAATACAGGGTTCATAATAAAGGGCGTCACTCACCCAGTATATGTTATAAAGTCCAAATACCTTCGGGAGTGTTCGGCGTCGCGAGTTTGGCCTTATATGCATCAGCTCCGAATCATGTCTTTAGTCAAATGTTGGGTTTGTCCGGCTCCTGGGTTTGCCGCCTTACGTTCCGTCCTTATCGGCTAAGGCATCCAAAGGAGAACTACTGCGATTGTGCCCTGGTTATTCTGGATGAGAACCTCAGTAGAGAAAGCCGAAAACTGACTGTCGTGATATAGCGAGAGACTGTTCAACCACTCGAAGACTTATCGGAACCTTTAGGGTTCCTCCGCATTAACGAAGGACCGTTTACCGGTCATGTACACACGCACCCAGACTCGGATGCACGCAAAGGTACAAGGGGCTACATTGTAGCCCCACCCTCAAACTCCTATGGCTAAGTGAAAGTGTTAAAGCTATATAGTCCGGTTGCCTAGTTTGACGTGTGATCACCTCCTTAATGGACCAAGACGTTGGGTCAAGTGTGATTACGCATATTTTCGCGAACACCCCCGCATTATATGCGTGGGGGCTGAAACCAACGACTGCTAACTTTCAAAATTGCATATATACATAAAACGGCCGCACAGGAGGCACAATAACACTTTCGGGCGAAAAGTATAAACATAGCCTCCATAATTAAAATAACATTGTTTTTACAATGACACGATTTGTCACTCGAACATGACATTCTTCGAGCACTGAGCCTCTATTAAGCGAGCACCCTCTACTACCTGCTCCAAATAATGCTCGGTCGGATCCTGGCCTCCCGCCGGATTCTGGGTCGCAATGATGATGGCCTCCATATCTGTCCAATATGCTTTAATGCGGGCAGGAGCCATCCGTGCACCCTCTATGCACGCCGACCTCTTCATGGCATCGATCCGCGATACGGCACCAAGGAATTGTTGCACTAAACCAAAATAATTGTCCGACTTAGGCCCCTTCGCCATAGATGGTCTATTACAGACCACATTGCAAGATCGGACAGCCTATGGAGCTCGGCCACAGCAGCCATCCTCTCACTCAATGGCAATGCGCGCGTTGGAGCACTGAATTGCGACCAGAACAATTGCACTTCATTATCTTTTTTATCCTCGAAAAACTTGGCCGCATCAGCCGTACTCTTTGCCAAATCCACATAGGCATCTGCAGGACTCCAGCGTCGATCCAGAGGAGCGTACTTCGGATCTAAAAACTTCATCTACAACAAATAAGGGTTTCCAGCCGCGATTTCTCCGGCCTGTCAAAGCTCCTCCCGCGCATCCCTAATCTCGGAACGCGTCTCCTTGGCCGCATCAAGGGCCTTTTTCAGGTCGGCCGAATTATCCTTATTATCTTTATCAAGGAGCTCATACCGGTCGGCCGCATTTTTTAGCTCCACAGCCATCTCGGCTATTTTGTCTTTGCCTCGGTGACGAGCAGCCTGTTCGGCTCTCAACTCTTCGTCCGCCTTTAGGGCAGCCGCATTGCTAGCCCGGGCTTGTTCCTTGGCCAGGGCAAGCTCCGCCCTCAGGGCTTCCATGGCAGCAGCTCCGTCTACAGTCCAAGCATATAACATTAACATTATGCTCCTCTCAGTCTTTCCTATAACAAATATGGAAAGCAGAGAACATACCTTGTGACTCGTTAAGTCGCTCGTTCAGAAGTGTGATATCGGCATCAATAATTCCAATTTGTCGCCTCAGTTCGGCGACTTCAAGGGACCAGTCGGCTGCCGGACCCTTAGCCACCTATGCATAAAACACAGTATGATCATTATTCAATGATGTGATCCTCCGTTTGCCGCCTTGGGCTGGCAACCAGGGTCTCAGGGGCTACTATCCATATGGAGCACACCTAGCGAGTGCGCCATAAATCAAGAATTACGTATTTCATTTCACACCTCAAAGCCTCTGAGCAGGCTTGTAAAAGCTTCATTCAACCCGCTTGTGGCGGATGAAATCTTCTTAAGCACCGTGCTCATTAATGAACGGTGATCCTCCGAGAGAGCAGCTCACTCCAGAAGGCCCGATAGCGTATCCGGACGGTCTCCGAACTGTGTCGGACCTTCCTTATCGCCCCCCATGGGAGCCAAACGCTCCGGGCTTAGGGCGGCCGAAGTACTAACTTCTGGCCTCGGCAAATCCAGACTCCTCCGTGACGACACCTCAGGGTCGCCCGCCCCATGAGGCGAAGAGGTTGGTGGGGTTTCACTCTCCATCATCTCCGGAAGGAGATCCCCCAAAGACGAACTCTATCGAGAAGAGCTGCTAGCCGGACTGCAAAGAATGGATCATGGTTACTGTTCTTGGATGAGGAGGCACTAAGCTTTGTATTCACGATTAACTTACAGCTCGGCTGAGGCTGGCCCGTTTGTGGGCATGGCGCAGTGAAGACGCCCTTTGGTGCAGGGCCCCCTAGTGAAGTTTTCTTCCCTTGTCTGGGCGCCTCCGCCTTCAAGTCTTCGGAGGCGACCCTCTTCTTCCCGCGAGGGGAGGAGACCTTAAATTCCCCTCCCCAACTATCCTCCTCTGGGGAGGTACCAATTCCCCCGGTTTTGATGTGCAATGTGTGAAGTTCTGCTTCTCTATTCTTCCCTTCGCCTTTCCCCGAGGGCACTTTACTTAGCACACGACCAAGCATCTTGGCTATGGCGGGACTTGGCGAGCCTTCGGGAAAGTGGCGCCAGACACCTGATTCTCTCCGCCTTGCTGAGCCATTCCTGGCCACGGAGGATTTTCAGAATAATGTTATGATAAATATAAACGAAGTGTTCGGTTTCTGGGTTGCTTACTTGGGTATCTGGGCGATTGCAGCTTAGGCCCGCATCCTCGGTGGTGTCCGGACACTTTACTTGTGGTCCAAAGAATAACTTACACATCCCATCGAGCGTCAGGCCGAAGAAGTGAAGAATAGTCCGCGGACCTTCCGGATTGAACTCCCACATCCGGAGAGGCCAGCGTTTGCACGGCAACATCCGTCGGACTAGCATTACCTGAATTATGCTGACAAGGCTAATGTCCCTCTCAAGAAGCTCCCGGATACGGCTCTGCAGTGTTGGTACATCATTAGCAGACCCCCAATCCCATCCTACATTGGTCCATGACGCCAGTTGACGAGGAGGGCCCGAACGGAAATCGGGGGCAGCCACCCACTTTGTGCCTCTGGGAGCCATGACGTAAAACCACCTCCGCTGCCATAGATTAGACACCTCTAGGAAGGAGCCCTCTGGCCATGGGGCATTGGCGTTCCTGCTTATTACAGCACCTCCGCACTCCACGTGTCACCCCTCAATCATCTTTGGCTTCACATTGAAGGTCTTGAGCCATAAGCCGAAGTGCGGAGTGACGTGGAGAAAAGCTTCGCACACAACGATGAACGACGAGATGTGGAGGATGGCGTCCGGAGCCAGATCGTGAAAATCTAGCCCGTAATAGAACATGATCCCTCTCACAAAGGGATCAAGGGTGAAGCCTAAGCCGTGGAGGAAGTGAGAAACAAATACGACGCTCTCGTTAGGCTCGTGAGTAGGGATGACCTACCCTGGAGCAGGAAGCCTGTGCTTGATGTCGGTGGTCAGATATCCGACCGCCCTAAGCTTCGCAATGTCCTCTTCTGTGACCGAGGAGGCCATCCACCGACCTTTAAGGTTGGATCCAGACATGATTAAGGATCCTAAGTGCCTGAACTTGGGCTTCGGGTGTTAGAACTCGAGATGCGAAAAGGCGCAAGAGTGGTGGAAAAGAGGGATAGGCCTCAGCCCCTTTATAAAGGGGGTGAATATCAAGCGACCTCAGCGTAACCACTTGGGACTTGCCTAAAAACACGGAGTCATACTAACAGGCGTTGTGGGGATGCACGCGCCCGTATTGATAGAGGATTCCGCGATAAGGGGAACACGATCTCTTCTTTGGCAAGGTGCGCCAATAAAACCGCCTCGCAACGCGTATCGAGGCAGGCCAAGAAAAACCGGTTCGTATTGGGCCGGGCCACGATGCAGGAGCACGTTGTACAGAAATTGTCTGCAGATCAGATTTATGAAGTACTATGCTCTCTACGATGATGTGCGGAAATTATCTCGCAAAGCCAAACACAATCATAAATCTACTTTGAAGTATTCGGAGATGGAACCCGCGTTGCAATGCCGAAGACAAACTGCATGCCGGACTCATCGTCATTGAAGCCTGGTTCAGGGGCTACTGAGGGAGTCCTGGATTAGGGGGTATCCGGACAACCGGACTATGTGCTTTGGCCGGACTGTTGGGACGTGAAGGTACAAGACTCAAGACTTTGTCCCGTGTCCGGATGGGACTCTCCTTTGCGTGGAAGACAAGCTTGGCGATCCGGATATTATATTTCCTTCTTTTTAACCGACTCTGTGTAAACCCTAGCCCCCTCCGGTGTCTATATAAACCGGAGGGTTTGGTCCGTATAGGGACGATCAAGACGATCATAATCATCATAGGCTAGCTCCTAGGGTTTAGCCTCTACGATCTCGTGGTAGATCAACTCTTGTAGTACTCATATCATCAATATCAATCAAGCAGGAAGTAGGGTTTTACCTCCATCGAGAGGGCCCAAACCTGGGTAAAACATCGTTTCCCTCGCCTCCTGTTACCATTAGCCTTAGACGCACAGATCGGGACCCCCTACCCAAGATCCGCCGGTTTTGACACCGACAGTCATCATCAACCATCCTCCATCACCAATTTCATGATGCTCACTGCCGTGCGTGAGTAATTCCATCATAGGCTTGCTGGACGGTGATGGTTTGGATGAGATTTATCATGTAATCAAGTTAGTTTTGTTAGGGTTTGATCCCTAGTATCCACTATGTTCTGAGATTGATGTTGCTATGACTTTGCTATGCTTAATGCTTGTCACTAGGGCCCGAGTGCCATGATTTCAGATCTGAACCTATTATGTTTTCATGAATATATGTGAGTTCTTGATCCTATCTTGCAAGTCTACAGTCACCTATTAGGTGTTACGATCCAACAACCCCGAAGTGACAATAATCGAGAAACTTCTTGGTGATGACCGTAGTTTGAGGAGTTCATGTATTCACTAAGTGCTAATGCTTTGGTCCGGTACTCTATTAAAAGGAGGCCTTAATATTCCTAAGTTTCCATTAGGACCCCGCTGCCACGGGAGGGTAGAACAAAAGATGTCATGCAAGTTCTTTTCCATAAGCACGTATGATGAATTGGAGCTAGTTCTGTGTCACCCTATGTTATAACTATTACATGAGGAATCGCATCTGACATAATTATGCATCACTGATCCAATGCCTACGAGCTTTTCACATATTGTTCTTTGCTTATTTATGTGGCACCCCGGCTCAGAGGAAACCGGAACGCTCCATATTCCAGCCCAGAGATCAAGGAGAAGTCTTCTGGAATACGGCAGTGCTTAGCATAGAACAACCCAGCTTTCAAATATTACACGAATATAAATACAAGGTCTCCGATATTACAATGAATAACATCGGCACGGCGACACTACGCCATCCTCAGTTGCTCTATGCAAGCAGCAGAACAACTCAAAGCAGTGGAATAACTCTAGCACCGGAACAACGAAGACGGTGGTGAACTCCACTCCGCAGGGACTCTGCCTGGAACGCTTTATCCTAGCTCGCACGAATGGAAACCACGACAAGCAAGCAATCAAATCTGGCATGACCTGCAAACTGGCATGACACGCCAGGTTAGTACATTGAATGTACTTGCAAGCTCACAATAAACCAGAAGCATTCAAGACAAACAACAGCATGGCAATTACAGGTTAAACAGAAATTATCATGATATCATCAGAACAATATAACATGTCATGACCAACATAAACATGATACAGCTAACTCAACCTGAACATAGCATGAACATATTAACCCGACAATACTAGCATGCAACATAATGACACTATATGCACCACTTATTCTGCCCGGCTACCTCGTAACCAACACATGCATCACTTACCAACCTCGGACATCACACGATTGTCTCAGGATCAAATCAAGCTTGGCATAAACAATACCGTAGTAATCAGTAAATGACCACAAGGAGCTTGACCTTTACCCACGACTCTCGTACAACATCACGAATATACAACAACTCGGTATCCTCGATACCATCGTGATCCTTACGGCGATCACAACCATGACCAACACTAGTCTCAAACCGTGATCCTTACGGCGATCACAACCCGACCAACGCTTGGCTCATGATTCTTTCGGCGATCACAACCCAACCACTAAATGGCCCGTGATCCTTACGGCGATCACAACCCGACCAACACATGGCCAACTTATCTCACTGTTATTAAGCACATTATTTTTATTACTGTTGACTCATGGTGTGACCTTCTCTCGACCTGGGCCCTTATCTGCGGGTGCGGCTATCGATATATTAATATACACTCTGCAGAGGTTAGTACACTTTACCCACACTACGGAACCCATGGCCTCGCCCTCCCATTCGGGTGGACCAACGGCGTTCCGACAAAACTGATCTACTGCCATGACACTCTTCCGGCCACTCCGACTCACTCCTCACTGAGTTGAGTCATGGGTGGCCCCGTGCCTACCTCCAGACACAACAAAAACCGTCGTGGCCCGTCCCACACAGGGACACGGATCCAAAAACTAACTCAACAACGGGCACACAAGGTTATGCTCCGCCTACCTAATCAGGGTAGCACGCTCCCATAACCTTCCCTTGTTGGAGGCACCAGCGAGAGGCACAACAATAGACCCAGTTAGGACCGTCCCATACCGGTAAGCGTGGTTGCACTGGTCAGCATCGATTCAGCGGCACCATGACTCAGCCAACAGGTGTTCAAGTTCAATTTAATCTGGTTAAACTTGAATGCAAATATGCTGATCCATGATAAAATAACATGATGCCAACTATAATACATGAACATGATATCAACATCACCATGAGAGTATCACATAACTTTCCACAATATCAACAATAACTCATATCCACTGAGCATCTCATACTGACTAGCATGACCATCTCCAACATCAACATGTACTACTAACAAGCATAAACATATGAAAGGTAATACTAGCAGGTATAACATGACCAGAGAGTATAAAACAACATAACACAAAAGTGAACATGCAAATCTGAACATCACGGGAACAACGATAACCAATTTTTCAACAAGCAAACATTTATTAAATATTCAAGTTGAAAACCATGGGTACTGCATGACTATAATGCAAGTGGGTATTGTGGCTTGCCTGGGGATAAAGAAAGCACCGGGGAGAAGTGCGGTGAAGCCGCAGAAAGAATCACCGGGAAAACATTCTCTCTCGGAGGGGGCTGATTAAGGGCAAGGGCATAAAGGTCATTTTCACAGTTTCAAACCATAGTGAAAACATGACCAACAGAACGGACTCGACGAAACGAAGAAGTGGGCGTTGGTTTCACCTCATTTGGAGTTACGGATAAAAAGTTATGGAGGGTTGAAGTTGAGGGACTAATCTGTGAAAAGATCCTCACAAACAGGTCCCTGGCGAGGAAAAACAGAACACGCCTTCGAGATGATTACGTTTTCCTTAAAGGGAAACGTATTTTCAGACGCACTAGAGCGGTAATAAGCTTACTCAAAACGTAAACGTACTTACGGGAAAGACGTCTCCACTTATCCACGTGGACCAGGCGCAGGGGAGGGGGCACGGGAGCTCGTCTCCTTCCTCCCGCTCCTGTGCTCCCGTGCGGGGCAGAGCGGGAGGCAGGGGAGGGAAGCGGCGAGGGGGCCGGCCGGCTCCGGCCGTCTCCGGCCGAGCCGAGGGCACCCGCCGGACCGGGGCACGATGGGGTCCCGTTCGGAGGGAGCACGTCCGCCGGGAAGGAGATGGCTAGAGAGGAGAGGCGGCGCCATGGGAGGGGCAGAGAGCTTCGGGCGGCGACGGTTCTCGGCGATGCGGGCACTCCGACGATGGGGCAGGGGGGTGGGGCAGCTGAGTGGGACGTGGGAAGTGCGGTGGACGTGTAGGAGAGGCGAGGGGAGGCCTGTGGTGGCCGGACCCAAGCCGAGGCCGAGGCGGCCATGGACGGTGACGGCGAACAATGGCGAGATGCCGTGATTCCAGAGGGCAAACGAGGAGACGGAGGGGCTTGTGAGCTGCGGGAGGAGGTCGGGGGTCCTTATATAGGCCGAGGGGAGGCTTCTGGAGCTCACGGGCGAGCTCCCGACCAAGCTTTAATGGTGGACAGAGGCTGGGCATGGCACGGGCATGGCGTTTGTGACGCATTTAAGGCGAACGACGACGAAACATCGATGCAGGGAGACGCAGGTCATCACGGGGAGCTCATGGACAAGGTTTGAGGTCAAGACGACGAGGGAGGAGACGAGCATAGTGGCCGAAACAAGCCAGAGCACGCCTGCGGCCATGACGCAAGCGTGATCACCACGCGCACTGGCGCAAGCGGAGCCCTTTGGCGTGGCCAGACATGTTCAGTGGATGGACCTTGGTTCTCTTAGTCCAATTGAAGAAATAAATATGTCCAGGGGCAAAGAAGAGATTTTCACTTAGCTTCAAAAGTAAATCAGTAAGAAGGTGTTTGTAACTTGCTGTGGTTAAACCAGCTTGGTAACGTGGTAAAGAGTTTGTCTGCGAGGTTTATCTATCGAACGACTTTCCTCCTAGAGGTTTTGAGGTTAAAAGGATCAAGATTTACTGCAGTTGCTTCACAACTGCATACTTGGTCCAGAAATCAAGATCAGCAAGATGCACTCACATGGAGTGTCCACTTGAGCTCAAATTCGGCAAAGCTTAGTCATTTGGTCATATGATGATGCTGTAAAAAGCTCAGGCCAAATGGACAAACCAAAATAGCACTTGTTTCACAAACATCTCTACTGACCAGAACTTGAAATAATTATGGTGGCCAAATGGACCAATAAAATGATGCTAAATTGGGTGGAGATATCTTTTATTGGTAAAAGAATGATCTGGTAATTTATCAGAATTTTTGTAGCAATATAAAATATACTTGCTTCACAACCTGAAAATATTGCCAGAAACAAAGATTTTCTCCTGTGCTCACATAGATAATTGGATGAGTATGCAAATGGGTAGAGGGGGTTAATATGAGAACATTAAGGAGTGTGAAAAAGCTCAACTTATTTGGATACTCCTATCTAGTACTTCCTTTACAAAGATTTCTGTGTGACAGAAAGTTTAAAAAATCACTAAGGAAGATTGGCTAGGCAAATAAAGTTGAACTTGTGCATGGGGCAATTATTTGGACATATAAACATGCCCAAAAAGTTTGGAAGTCAATAGGAGAAATATAAATGACACTTCCTTCACAAAGTGCCATTCAGGGCAGAATAGGGAATGAATTATTGGAGGATTATTTTTTAAGATGGCAATGAAAAGTTTTGCCATATTTGATCAAGATATGACCCAAAAAAATTATGAGAATTATTTGGGAATTTTAGGAGTGATGGAAATATAGGTTGCTTCACAACCTAGGGCAATTGGAGTTATTCCTTTAATAGAAAAGGAATATTCCCAATAAAAAGAATATTGGGATTTGGGCTCGGATGGAAATGACAGGGTCTAGGGAAAGATTTGGGAATGACAAGCCACTCTGGAAACAAAGAAGAGGGCATCTTCTTTAGTTTTCAGACCACAAAGCCACGAAAAAGAAAACTCACGCAAAAACCTCGGAAAAACAAAAGAAAAAGAAAGGACCAAAAATCAGGCTGTGACAAACCTTACCCCCTTAAAAAAATCTCGTCCTCGAGATTTGGTTGCTCAGGGAACAAGTATGAATATTCTGACTTAAGGAAACCGTTTCCAACTCGTGTATCCTTTTTCCTTTATTGCTGTTCCCATTAAATTTTTATCTGACTGGTCCTGGGTGGTTTGATTCACTATATCCACATTCTCACAGATCTTAACTGACTTTCTCATGCTTATATAGGCTCCAATTTCTTTTTAGATCTGCTGACTAGCTGAGTGTGATTTGGTTATCACGACTGAAATATATGTCTGTCTCACAAATCCAAAAGTAATTTCTGCTGGGTGTGCCACCCGGCACTGACAACCTTTCATGTAATGATGATTAGATTTTTCTAATGAAAACTCAAGCTCTGACCCATTGCATTGGGTTTCTCCACAAAATGCAAGTCCTTTGGGTTCCAAACAGTGATTTAAAACATAACCATTTCCTAACAGACTCTGACTTATCGCAGAAGTTTCTGAATCATCTTAATTGGTTCCATTGTCGTGAGTATCGGATCCGTACCACATATTTGATTGTCTCCTGTCGCGGCCAGCATAAAGGGTTTGGCCTAAATGATAATATCTGCAGACTTGGCTGACGGTGGTTCTAACGGAAATTTTTTGTTCACGACAGGCTATCAATGTGATTCATATAAGTGAGGACTCAGGCTTCCAGATTGATATTCCTCATGCCGATTACTCATGCTGTAGGCATATCCATGTGGATCAATGCTGACTTAGACTGTCCGGGGTATCTGCACCACGGGTCATGTACAATTTTCATACCTGCATCACGGGTCTTGCTCCTTCATTATTGTTTTCTTGGTCTGGATCCTTGGCTGAAAGAGCTGGGCCATATTGCTTCTTCGTATGACCATAGGTACTGTCGGTGCAATTTTTCGGAAATCATAGCTTATCCTCGTTTGTCTGACAGGGTAACCCATTAAATGGAAGGTTCAACACCTCTCATGTTCTGATCGTTGGGAAATGATCATCCGAAACCCTTGCAAGAAATCGGCAAATAAGTCAGTAGCCACCAGAACGGTCTTTATAACGCAGATCTGGGACATTACTGAAATAACTCAACCACGGCTCAGGATGAAAAGCAGCTCAGAGCATGAGACCGGGTCGATAAGAAGAAGGTGGCAGCTCCCAAAAATAGTCAAAAAGCAGCTATAGGGCTACTGTCACAAAAAGAAACTCAACAACAGTACGAGGCAGCCGAAAAGCAGCTCAGAGTCGTGACAGTCGTTGAAGAGAGAAACAAAAATCGGCATCCACCCTGGATAGCTAGAAACAGCTCAGATCTCAGGCGTGGTGCCGTCATTGGAGGAAAAAGGGGACAAGGGCTCATCGGGATCATTTTCCAGGTTCACGGGTACTTGTATTGAGCCCATTGATGTCGTCCATCCTTATAATCCTTTGTCACACTGTGGTGTATACTGGCTTTATTTTCGTGACCATCCTCACGTGGTTGTCAGATCCTCATCCGAGTGACTTGTAAAATCTTGATGGTATGCTCATTGCATATGTATATGAGGACCTGATTCCGAGACAGATGTGTATTCTGACTAATTCTTGATTCTGACCAAAATGTTGTCAATCTGATTATTGGGATTCACTGTCATATGCTGTCAATTCACAGCGTACTACCTTGTACCAATGTCTTACTCAGGAATATTTGCTGGCTTGTGCTCGAAACTTTCATCGGACAGCTTGCTGAAGAAGACTGGGTATCGTGCTTCAAAAGCTTACCCCCTTAAAGACTTTGCTGGGGAAAGACTTGGTAACTTATGTTGGAAGCTTTTGCGGTTGCTTACTGAAGAAGATAGAGTACCTTGCACGGGGAATCATCCACGTATCATACTGAGGAAGAAAGATGAATCTTGCCTTGGAAGCTTCTCTGGTATTTTGCGAGGGAAGATTGGGTTGCTTACACCAGAAGCTTCTTATTGTGATATGCGGACCGATTTCCACATATATAACCATCTTAATATTTTTGCTATTGATTTCTTCCATGAGACGGGGTTTTGTAGGACTATTCTCCTTTCTGAGTATATGCCATATTTTTGCTTGCTTCTAGGTACATCGAGTTCCAAAATCATCCTCAATGAAAAATTAAACTTGTATCTGAGCCATACCTTTGATAATATTTTGTCAACCTTGCACACAATTTTTCTTCTTGCTGATTTAATCATTTTGTTGTGATGAGTGCACGCTAATGCAAACTTGATACTGACGGTCCATCCAGGATTTCTTTTGCATCCAGACAAGATATTCCCAATTTCACTGCAGTCAGCTGATAATTCCATTCTGTTTAGCTGAGTTTCCAAATATGTGCATTTCTTGCTGACTCTTCGGGTCCAGTGTCGGCTGACGAGCAACTTTAATAGGGAAAAAATTTGTAACACCGAAGGCCCAAAGAAAGGAACAACAGAAACGACTAAAACAAAAGCACACAAGCATACTACTAATATAATAAATCAAGCAATCATCACATATTACTACTACTACTCACACAATAATATGCATGCACACCTAAGCACACAAATCTCGCGGAAACTCCGGTATTGCGGTCTAATATGCTGTGACGATGTGCACGAGGATGACTAAATGTGTGGAAGAATTGGTGTAAACAGCGCTACACCAAGTGCTAGCTTAGCCAGGTGGCAACCTGAACTAGCTCAGAGACGAGGACGTATCTCGGTAATCATGTAGTGGGACACGAAGGTCGCAACCACATTATTATCAAGCGGACGGAAAAAAAGATCCGTACTCGTCCAAGAAATAGGATTGCGGGGAAAAACTGAGGCTGCTGACATTGCCCTTTCTTGATACTAAGATCATTAAGGGTTGCCAACACGACAAAATAAAAGAACGATCCGGGATAGAAGCATGTACATCACCGAAACGATAGGTGGGACTGAAGGAAAGACATCGGTGCGATACCTGAGCACCATTTTTGCAAACAGTGTCGGGATCACTTGGCATCACTTTGTTGGGACAGAAATGACACCAAACACCGAAAGAAAAAGGAACTGGAGAAATGCAAGGTTAAGCTGTAGTGGATCCGAACCGATGCCAGTTACACTCACTAGATAAACCGTTATCACAAATACTAAGGTTGTATGCATGCTATGCAACAAACAAATGCAGCAACCAAATGCAATCAACAAACTAGACTCTATACTACCGATTTCTAACGTTCGCGCGGTCTAGGGCGTCCTACAGCCAGACCGGCTCTGATACCAAGCCTGTGGCACCCCGACTCAGAGGAAACCGAAACACCCCATATTCCAGCCCAGAGATCGAGGAGAAGTCTTCTGGAATACGGCACTCCTTGGCATAGAACAACCCAGCTTTCAATTATTACACGAATATGAATACAAGGTCTTTGATATTACAATGAATAACAACGGCACGGCGACACTACGCCATCCTCAGTTGCTCTATGCAAGTAGCAGAACAACTCGAAGCAGCGGAATAACTCTAGCAGCGGAACAACAAAGACGGTGGTGAACTCCACTCCGCAGGGACTCTGGCTAGAACGCGTTATCCTAGCTCGCACGAAGGGAAACCACGACAAGCAAGCAATCAAATCCGGCATGACCTGCAAACTGGCATGACACGCCAGGTCAGTACATTGAATGTACTTGCAAGCTCACAATAAACCAGAAGCATTCAAGACAAACAACAGCATGGCAATTACAGGTTAAACAGAAATTATCATGATATCATCAGAACAATATAACATGCCATGACCAACATAAACATGATACATCTAACTCAACCTGAACATAGCATGAACATATTAACCCGACAATACTAGCATGCAACATAATGACACTATATGCACCACTTATTCTGCCCGGCTACCTCGTAACCACACATGCATCACTTACCAACCTTGGACATCACACGATCATCTCAGGATCAAATCAAGCTTGGCATAAACAATACCGTAGTAATCAGTAAATGACCACAAGGAGCTTGACCTTTACCCACGACTCTCGTACAACATCACGAATATACAACAACTCGGTATCCTCGATACCATCGTGATCCTTACGGCAATCACAACCACGACCAACACTAGTCTCAAATCGTGATCCTTACGACGATCACAACTCGATCAACACTTGGCCCTTGATCCTTACGGCGATCACAACCCGACCACTAAATGGCCCGTGATCCTTACGGCGATCACAACCCGACTAACACATGGCCAACTTATCTCACTGTTATTAAGCACATTATTTTTATTACTGTTGACTAATGGTGTGACCTTCTCTCGACCTGGGCCCTCATTCGCGGGCGCGGCTATCGATAGATTAATATACACTCTGCAGAGGTTAGTACACTGTACCCACACTACGGAACCCATGGCCTCGCCCTCCCATTCGGGTGGACCAACGACGTTCCGACAAAACCGATCTACTGCCATGACACTCTCCCGGCCACTCCGACTCACTCCTCACTGAGCTAAGTCATGGGTGGCCCCGTGCCTACCTCCAGACACAACGACCACCATCGTGGCCCATCCCACACAGGGACACGGATCCAAAAACTAACTCAACAACGGGCACACAAGGTTATGCTCCGCCTACCTGATCAGGGTAGCACGTGTCCATAACCTTCCCTCGTTGGAGGCACCGACGTGAGGCACAACAATAGACCCAGTTAGGATCGTCCCATACCGGTAAGGGTGGTTGCACTCGTCAGCATCGATTCAGCGGCACCATGACTCAGCCAACAGGTGTTCAAGTTCAATTTAATCTGGTTAAACTTGACTGCAAATATGCTGAGCCATGATAAAATAACATGATGCCAACTATAATACATGAACATGATATCAACATCACCATGAGAGTATCACATAACTTTCCAAAATATCAACAATAACTCATATCCTCTGAGCATCTCATACTGACTAGCATGACCATCTCCAACATCAACATGTACTACTAACAAGCATAAACATATGAAAGGTAATACTAGCAGGTATAACATGATCACAGAGTATAAAACAACATAGCACAAAAGTGAACATGCAAATCTGAACATCACTGGAACAACGATAACCAATTTTTCAACAAGCAAACATTTATTAAATATTCAAGTTGAAAACCATGGGCACCGCATGACTATCATGCAAGTGGGTATTGTGGCTTGCCTGGGGATAAAGAAAGCACCGGCGAGAAGTGCGGTGAAGCCGCGGAACGAATCGCCAGAAAAACGTTTTCTCTCGGAGGGGGCTGATTAAGGGCAAGGGCATAAATGTCATTTTCATAGTGTCAAACCATAGCAAAAGCATGACCAACAGAACGGGCTCGACGAAACGAAGAAGTGGGCGTTGGTTTCACCTCATTTGGAGTTACGGATAAAACGTTATGGAGGGTTGAAGTTGAGGGACTAATCTGTGAAAAGATCGTCACAAACAGGTCCCTGGCGAGGAAAAACAGAACACGCCTTCGAAATGATTATGTTTACTCTAAAGGGAAACGAATTTCGAGACGCAACAGAAAAGAAATACACTATCTGGAAACTAAAACGTACTACCAGGAAATACGTCTCCACTTATCCACGTGGACCAGGTGCAGGGGAGGGGGCACGGGAGCTTGTCTCCTTCCTCCCGCTCCTGTGCTCCCGTGCGGGGCAGAGCAGGAGGCAGGGGAGGGAAGCGGCGTGGGGGCCGGCCGGCTCCGGCCGTCTCCGGCCGAGCCGAGGGCACCGGCGGGACCGGGAAGACGAGGGGGTCCCTTTCAGAGGGAGCACGGCCGCCGGGGAGGAGATGGCTGGAGAGGAGAGGCGGCGCCATGGGAGGGGCAGAGAGCTTCGGGCGGCGACGGTTCTCGGCGATGCAGGCACTCCGGCGAGGGGGCCAGGGGGTGGGGCGGCTTAGTGGAACGTGGGCAGTGCGGTGGACGTGGAGGAGAGGCGAGGGGAGGCCCGTGGTGGCCGGACCCAAGCCGAGGCCGAGGCGGCCATGGACGGTGACGGCGAACAACGGCGAGATGCCGTGATTCCAGAGGGCAAACGAGGCGAGGGAGGCGCTTGTGAGCTGCGGGAGGAGGTCGGGGGTCCTTATATAGGTCGAGGGGAGGCTTCTGGAGCTCACGGGCGAGCTCCCGACCAAGCTTTAATGGTGGACAGAGGCTGGGCATGGCACGGGCATGGCGTTTGCGACGCATTTAAGGATAACGACGACGAACCATCGATGCAGGGAGACGCAGGAAATAACGGGGGAGCTCATGGACAAGGTTTGTGGTCGAGATGACGAGGGAGGAGAAGAGCATAGTGGTCGGAACAAGCTAGAGCACGCCTGCGGCCATGATGCAAGCGCGATCACCACGCACGCTGACGCAAGCGGCGCCCTTTGGCGTGGCCGAACATGTCCAGAGGAGGGACCTTGGTGCCCTTAGTCCAACTAAAGAAATAAATATGTCTAGGGGCAAAGAAGAGATTTTCACTTAGCTCCAAAAGTAAATCAGTAAGAAGATGTTTGTAACTTGTTGTGGTTAAACCAGCTCGGTAACGTGGTAAATAGTTTGTCTGGGAGGTTTATCTATCGAAGGAATTTCATCCTGGAGGTTTTGAGGGTAAAAGGATCAAGATTTACTGCAGTTGCTTCACAACTGCATACTTGGTCCAGAAATCAAGATCAGCAAGATGCACTCACATGGAGTGTCCAGTTGAGCTCAAATTGGGCAAATATTCGTCATTTGGTCATATGATGATTCTGTAAAAAGATCAGGCCAAATGGACAAACCAAAATAGCACTTTCTTCACAAACATCTCTGCTGACCAGAAACTTGAAATAATTATGGTGGCTAAATGGATCAATGAAATGATGCCAAATTGGGTGGAGATATGTTTTATGGGTAGAATAATGGTATGGTAATTTATCAGGATTTTTTAAGCAATATAAAATATACTTGCTTCACAACCTAAAAATATTGCCAGAAACAAAGATTTTCTCCTGTGCTCACATAGATTATTGGATGGGGCTGAAATTGGGTAGAGGGGGTTAATATGAGCGCATTAAGGAGTGTGGAAAAGCTCAAATTATTTGGATACTCCTATCTAGTACTTCCTTTACAAAGCTTTCTGTCTGACAGAAACTTTGAAAAATCACTGAGGAAGATTGGCTAGGAAAATAAAGTTGAACTTGTGCATGGGGCAATTATTTGGACATATAAACATGCCCAAAAAGGTCGGTAGTCAATTGGATAAATATAAATGACACTTCCTTCACAAAGTGCCATTCTGGGCAGAATAGGAAATGAATTATTGGAGGATTATTTTTGAACATGGCAATGAAAAGTTTTGCTATATTTGATCAAGATATGACCCAAACAATTTATTAGAATTATTTGGGAATTTTAGGAGTGATGGAAATATAGGTTGCTTCACAACCTAGGGCAATTGGAGTTATTCCTTTAATAGAAAAGAAATATTCCCAATAAAAAGAATATTGGGATTTGGGCTAGGATGGAAATGACAGGGTCTAGGGAAAGATTTGGGAATGACAAGCCACTCTGGAAACAAAGAAGAGGGCATCTTCTTTAGTTTCCAGACCACAAAGCCACAAAAAAGAAAACTCAGGCAAAAACCTCGGAAAAACAAAAGAGAAGGAAAGGACCAAAAATCAGGCTGTGACAATTTACTTTACCGTTGCTATTGTTACAATTACTACAAAACTGCTACCGTTACTTTTGTTACCGTTACCGTTACTTCCATACTACTTTGCTACTAAATACTTTGTTGCAGATACTAAGTTATCCAAGTGTGATTGAATTGACAACTCAACTGCTAATACTTGAGAATATTCTTTGGCTCCCCTTGTGTCGAATCAATAAATTTGGTTGAATACTCTACCCTGAAAAACTGTTGTGATCCCCTATACTTGTGGGTTATCAAGACTAATTTCTGGTTGTTGATTATCGTGGATTGAATGAAGTAACGATCAAGAACAACTACCCACTACCGATGATCAATGATTTTTTTGACCAGTTGAGCTAAAGTATTTTCCAAGATCGATCTGCGATCTGGATACCACCAACTAAAGATTCGAGGGCGGGATATACCTAAGACAGCTTTTACCACAAGGTACGGGCTATATGAGTATACCGTTATGTCATTTGGTCTGACTAACGCGCCTGCCTATTTCATGAACATGATGAACAAGCTGTTTATGGAGTTTTTGGATAAGTTTGTCGTGGTGTTCATTGATGACATATTAGTTTACTCGAAGAATGAAGAGGAGCATAAGGAGCATTTGCGTTTGGTACTTGGGAAGCTCAGAGAACATCGGTTATATGCCTAGTTCAGCAAGTGTGAGTTTTGGTTGAAGGAAGTTGGATTCGTCAGACATGTTATATCCGGAGAAGGAATAGCAGTAGACCCCACCAAGGTTGTCACTGTGACAAACTGGGAAGCACCCATGTTAGTTGGAGAGATCCGGAGTTTTCTTGGACTCGCAGGATACTACAGGAGGTTTATTGAGAATTTCTCGAAGATTGCAAAGCCCATGACGGAGTTGTTGAAGAAGGACATCAAGTTCAAATGGACTGAAGAATGTGAAGCCAGTTTCAGGAATTGAAGAAAGGTTTGGTTATAGCTCTAGTGTTGATTCTTCCGGATCAATGCAAGGATTATCAAGTGTATTGCGACGCTTCTTGTCGAGGACTTGGAGCAGTGCTTATGCAGGAGGGAAGAGTTGTTTCATATGCCTCACGACAGCTTAAACCCCATGAGCTGAACTATGAGACACACGATTTGGAGTTAGCAGCCGTAGTGCATGCGTTGAAGACATGGAGACATTTTATCATCGGAAACCATTGTGAGGTGTACGCGGATCACAAGAGTTTGAAGTATATCTTCATGCAGAAGGAGTTAAATCTTAGGCAAAGGAGATGGTTGGAGCTCATCAAAGATTATGATATGAGATTACACTATCATCCCAGAAAGGCTAACATCGTAGCCGATGCGTTGAGTCGCAAGAGTCATGTCAATACACTCATGACCGGAGGATTACCCAAGGAGTTAGCAGAGGATCTTCACGATCTATGTTTGGAAATAGTTCCGAGAGGTTATGTAGCAGCGTTGGAAATTTAGTCTACCTTGATGGATAAGATCAGAGAAGCTCAAAAGAAGGACAAAGAGACTGCCGAGATAAAGGAAAGGATGAGCAAAGGAAAAGCTAAAGGATTTCGTGAGGATGAGCATGATACCTTATGGTTTGAGGATCGCGTTTACGTGCCTAATGACCCAGAGATCAGGAAGTTGATTCTGCAGGAGGCAGATGATTCGCCGTATTCAATTCACCTAGGAAACACCAAGATGTATCTGGATTTGAAGGACAGTTTCTGGTGGACCGGAATGAAGAAGGATATCGCGGAGTATGTAGCAGTTTGTGATGTATGTCAGAGAGTGAAGGCAGAGCATCAGAAGCCAGCAGGTTTGTTACAGCCATTGCCGATACCTGAATGGAAGTGGGATAAGCTAGGCATGGACTTTATCACGGGGTTGCCCAGGACTCGTTCAGGCTATGACTCGATATGGTTTGTAGTCGATCGGTTGACGAAGGTACCTCATTTCATCCCAGTGAACACCACTTACACCAGTGCTAAGTTGGCAAAGATATACATGACCAGGATCGTATGTCTGCATGGAGTTCCGAGGACCATTGTATCAGATAGAGGAACCCAGTTTACCTCAAAGTTTTGGAATCAGTTGCATGAGACTTTGGGTACCAGGCTAGAGTTTAGTATAGCCTTTCACCCACAGACAGATGGACAGACCGAGAGAGTCAATCAGATTCTATATGACATGTTGAGAGCTTGTGTGCTAGATTATGGATCTAGTTGGGACGACAATTTTCCATATGCAGAGCTCTCTTACAACAACAGCTATCAAGCCAGCTTGAAGATGGCCCATTTCGAAGCTTTGTACGGAAGGAGGTGTAGGACATCATTGTTGTGGGATGAAGTTGGAGACCGTCAGTTGTTTGGACCAGATTTTGTCGGTGTTCTGGGAACGGGGGTCCCCAGACTTGCCTGCCTGCGGCCCGCGGCGTGGCTCAAGCAGTGGCCCAGTACGGCCCGTCTTCATCAGCACAAAACTTAAGACCCTCGCGAGGGGCCAAGCCTCGCGGGGCGGACGACACAAGGCTTCCTCAGGGACGGCCTCGCTAGGCAGGCTCGCGAGGAGGCGGAGAGATGAAGGCAGGGTACCTCGCAAGGTGCTCGTGACGCAAGCCATGACGATCGAGACTAGGCGGGCGCCAGGCGGGCGCCGGCCTGCACAGTGTCCTTATTTCCTCTTTGGTGCAAAGGGGGCAAGCACAGACGTGGAGTACCGAGGCATCAGGCAAAGGTTACCATTTCAGTGCAACGAGACCAAGACCAGCGGGGCGGTAGGATGGAGGTCACCGTGGAGCCCAAGACGGCGTCATCGCCAGTGCTTTTGGCAGCCGAAGACCAACTTTAGTCAGGATAACTTGTACTAGGTGTTCCCCTTCGAAATGGCCATTGTTGGCGCCCTTCCTGCTCAATATTTGGGGAGAGGCCCAGGGACTCTATAAATAGAGCTAGCCACCACAGTAGAGGGGGATGGGATCCAGATTTTGGGAAGACGAGAGAGAGAGAGAGAGAGGCGATCGAACTCACCCCAGCAGTTCATCGCACCAGCTCAAGAACACCTCTCGCGAGGCTGTTCTCCCTTTGTACTGTTTATCATCAGCTCCTAAGGCAATCCGCCACACCACACACTAAAGTAGGGTATTACACCACAACGGTGGCCCGAACCAGTATAAATCTCGTGTCCCTTGCGTTGTTCATCGTTTCTAGCCGAGATCTCACGAGGCAATCGGGCGTATATCGGTAGGGGAGAGATCTTCGTGCGCACTCCAGAGTTCGAACCTTAAGGGTCTGCCGGAACCCAACATCCGACATTTGGCGCGCCAGGTAGGGGATGCGCCGGAATCTTTCTTCCACTGCTTCGTGTTCGATCTTCCGTCGTGTCCATGGCTAACGCTCGCCGGGCTCGCGCCGAGCGTCGGGCTGCTCTCGCTGCCCGCGTCGCCCAGACAGCGCCTGTTGGCGGGTGCCCCCGTCGTTCCCCGTCGCCTGCCGCCAACACCGCCACTAGCCCGGCGGGGAACGAGCAGCAGGCCTCGTCTCTGCATCCTTCGGTGCGGCAGGAAGGCCGCACCGCCACCCCGTCGCTGACTCCAGCCGGTTCGTCATCCCAGGCCCGTCGCGCCCCCACGGACGCGCATGCCGTGTTACTCCTAGCGTGTGAGCTCCTGCACTACCGTCCCATCGACGACCTCTACGAGGACTGGCTCGCCCGCATCACCGAGCTCCTCAGCGCTGCAGGGGGCTCTCCTATGCGTCCCTCTCGCTGCCTCACCCTCCATCCTGTGCAGGAGGTGCAGATCAGGAGGTGCCTCCGCCACCTCCTCCCCAAGAAGGCGCCCTAGCTCCAAGGCGCGCGGCCCCAGGACGAGATCCATTGCGTTCGGCGCCCGCGCGACAAGAAAGGAGCTGCCAAGAAATCCCTCATCCCCAAGAAGGTGCTCGCATGCTCCCGGCACCGGTGCACCATGACCGCATCCCTGCGCCACCACGTCAAGACCCCGCACTGCTCCAAGCGGCGGCGCGTGGGAATTTCCAGGAGCAAGCCCAGCATCAGCAGAGGGCTCCGGTGGCCACCACAGGCTGCCGCGCCTTCACCCCCGAGCTACGCAGTGTCGCCTGGCCAGGCAAGTTCAAGCCTGACCTGCCTCCTCGCTACGACGGCACTGCAGACCCCGCGGAGTTCCTACAGCTCTACGAGCTGGGCATCGAAGCCGCCAACGGGGACGAAAAGGTCATGGCGAACTGGTTTCCCATGGCACTCAAGGACGGTACCCGCACCTGGCTCCTGAACTTGGCTCCTGGCACGATCTCCTCCTGGGATGAGATGTGCATCCGCTTCATCGCCAACTTCCAGGGCACTCGCGACCATCCGCCGGCCGTGGGTGACCGGCGCCGCATCAAGCAGCAGCCTAGAGAGACCTTGCAGAAGTACATCCAGCGCTTCAATAACGCTCGCCTCAAGATCCCCAGGGTGACTGAGGAGGCCATCATTTCGGCATTCTCTGATGGCGTTCGCGACGTAAAGATGAAGGAGGAGCTGGCAATCCATGAAGATTTGTGTACGTCTCTGGAGTTGTTCAACCTGGCGACCAAGTGTGCAAGGGCTGAGGAAGGGCGCCTCTCCCTTCTCGAGCTCCCAGCAGCGGACCCAGAAGAGAAGAAAGCCAAGGCCAAGGATGTGAAGTGTAAGGGAGCAGTTGTACTCGCAGCGGAGCCACACACAAAGCGCGGCAGGGACCAGCCGGAGTCGTCCAAGGGCAGCCGGTACTGTGTGTACCATGATCTCCACACCCACAACACCAACGAGTGCCAAGAGCTCAGGGCCGTGCGAGAAGGCCGTGTCGGTCGACGTCCCGAGCGCAACGATCGGGGCTACGGCTGAGGCGGAGCAAGAGGTGGAGGACGATGGGACGACCGTGGCCTCACGAGGGAGCTTGGAGAGATCAGCCTCGCGAGGACCGCCCGCAGGGCAACGCAGACCTTCCTCCTCTGCCACCACCACCAAGAAGGAATGAAGACCATCATCAGGACGAGGGGGCTGGGGGCTTCCAGGAGCCACGTGCAATCGCTTGCATCCTGGGTGGCGCTCAGGCCCCAGCCTCACAACGCATCTTCAAGAAGTTTGCTCGCGAGGTGAATGCAGTCCTCCCCAAGCTTGAGGCCACGCACCCTCTCAGGTGGGCTGCGTGTGCCATCACGTTCAGCTCAGCGGATCAGCTCAAGTGCGCGGCAACGGATGGTGTCCTCCCAATGCTTTGTTCCCCAGTCATCAGCAATGTGCAAGTCACCAGGACCCTCATCGATGGCGGAGCAGGACTCAACGTTCTTTCCGTCGAGACGTTCTACAATCTCCAAGTGTCATATGATCAGCTTCAACCAACCAAGCCTTTTTCAGGAGTCACTGATGGTTCCACTGTCCCGATAGGGCAAGTCCGCCTTCCTGTCACCTTTGGACAGCGCAACAACTACCGCATTGAGCTCATTGACTTCGATGTCGCCCACATTCGCCTGCCATACAATGCCATCCTCGGGTACCCAGCCCTGGCCAAGTTCATGGCAGTGACTCACCATGGCTACAATGTCCTCAAGATGCCAGGAAGTGGTGGGGTCATCACGGTCCCCTGTGAAGAGAAGAATGCGGTGTGCTCCCTCGAGCGCGCCTTCCAGGCTGCGTCGATCGAGGACCCGGACAGCAAGAGTGGAAACTTTCCTGGAGAAGCTCCCAAGAAGAAGAAGACATCACCTGGTTGAACGCCTCAGGAGGCAGGCACCTCCGGAGGCGCCGCGTCTGGACATGCGCCGTCGAAGGGGCGCCACCCTCCATCGCATAGGAAGGCGCGCCTGGCGCCCTCCTCGGGCAGGGCTCGGGGGCTCTCTCCTGGGGAGCCACCGACTTTGCCAAGGTCACGACGGAGGCGCTTGGGCACAACTTGGAGGCGTGCTTCACAGCACACTTCCCTCAGGGAGGCGTAAGGAAGGAAGGACCCAACCCTCAGGATTTCATCACCAAGGCCGCTCAGGAGTTGGAGGAATCGAGAGCCATGCGCGGCAACCGCCGTCTGCCCAGCGTAGCTCCCCATCCAGGCGAGGATGGCGGGCTGCGCGTCTGCATCGACTACCCAGGGCTCAATCGAGTCGCTTCTCAGGAGTGCTTCTGGCCTTCGCACGTGGGGCGTTGCGCGGGCCCGCCGCACAGCTTCGTTCGGATGCCCTTCGGCTTGCCGAACGCGGCTCCAGCCCACCAGCGCCTGATGAGGAGCATTCTGGAAGCTCAGGTGGCCAAGCATTAAACGTTCCTGGAGGAGATGGAGATGGACCTCAACGGGCCGACCGGACCTCCTGAGCCTCCCAAGGCTCGGAGTCCCGAGGGCTCGTGAGGATCGGCTTCTTTGCCCCGCATCATCAGCTACTCTCACACTCGCTCTGCATGTGACTTCTTTTCTGTTTTAGTTTCAGCTGGGAGCGCCCCTAGGGCTGCATCATTCCCAGGTCGCGTGGGTCCGTCCCTACGGCATGTATCCGTTTTGCTTATGTCTTATATTTATCTTGTTGGGGGTGCCCCTCGGGCTGCATCATCCCCAAGCTGCTCGGGCCTGACCCAGTGGCGTTTGCTTTCTCCGCATCTATCTAAGTGGATTTGCTCCTTCATGATTAACCTGCTTGAGATAATCGCCTGCTCGATTGACAACTACCTTTGGAGCCGCTCGCTCTGGCACGGCGCTTGCGCATGGATCCGTCCCTGCAACACCGACAAATCTGAGTGGTCGAGCTCTGGCCGCGGTAGTCCCGCATAGCGCCACCTCACCAGGCCCTCAGTGCCCCAATCACTCCCTCGGAGCAACCAATGGCTGGCTGGCGACCGTAACGGCAGACCTTGTTTTCCCTCATGATTGGTGTGCAGGATCCGCTTCAGGAGTACCATGAGGGGCGTCACGAGCTCTCTCTCTCCCTCTCCCCTACACAATCCGCTCGCGCGTTAAAAGGGGGGCGCCTGAGCATCGCGACTCATGGGCTCTTACTGGCTCTCCAGCCCTCACCCCTTGGCCTTGACCCACGGCATCACGACCTGTCATACCAGCGACGGCTGAGCCCGCTCGAGGGCCGGGACCTGAGGATGTAGAGCATGAAGGAAAGTGCGGGAAAGAGGGGAGAAGCTCACGAGGGCCTGACCCAGCAACACCCCAGCTGCCGGCACGCATGCCCGACACCTCGCCGAAGGACTGCTCCAAACCCATGAGATAAGACACACAAAAGCTAAATCGACTCATCGCCAAACCCTCGCCTATTGCAGCTTTGTCGCGGCAACGTTGCCTGCCTTTCTCGACCCAACGGAGGCTACTTGAGCGCTAAAGGGGACCTCCTGAGCATCGCGACTCAGGGGCTCTTACTGGACCTTGGGCCGCTCACCTCCTGGCCTTGACCATGGCATCGCGACCTGGCATACCAGCGACGGCTGAAGGCTGCTTGGGGACTGGGACCTGTCAGCGTAGAGCACCAAGCCCTCGTGAGGAAAGAAAGGGGGAGCCGAGCCGGGACAGGACATGCATCTTGCATCGATTCATAATAAGGATATACAGTTCACAAAAGACATGGCAGGCGCCTTACATACCACCATGGGGTGTCATTTCGATTCCTCGCAGGGAACAAAAGGTGCTAATCCTAAGGAGCATTAACTACACGCGCCTCTGCAGGAGACACCATCATCAACAGTGGGCCATTAGGCGCCGGAGCCAACCCCATCTAGATCAGTGGCGCCGACGGCCCGACGCGGCTGCCCTGCTCCGAGCGTGATGCGAGCTCGGGGGCTCGTAGCTGTCGTCGCCCGTCTCCGGAGTCGCATGAAGCTCGGCGGAGTCGCTGGATCCTCTGGCTCCTCCGCTGCTGAGGAGCTGCTGGGGAGGCGGTTGGCCGGCCTGGCCCTTGCCACGCCGGTACCCCGGCCGCCTTTCTCAGGGTAGCACTCCAGCCGGCGGCCTTTCGCGTCGAAGACCTTGAAGAACATCAGGGAGGCGCCATCGTACTCCAGATGAATTACGAGGGCGCCCCTTGTCCGGCAGACCCGGGCGATCTCGCCCGAGCCTCGGGTCATGAAGACCTTGCCCGGAGCGACGACTGCAACCTCCGCTCCGGTTGCAAGGGTGCTGCAGCCAGCGTGCTCCAGCCAGAGCTCCAGAGACCCACTCGGCGGCATCTCGAAGGCGAAGGAGTGAGGAAGGAGAATCCAAGATCGCGGAGGCATGGCGGCGTGAAGCACAAACTCGTGGGAAGAACCCTCGGCGTGGACGCCAGGGGTGGCGATGCACACCGCCATGACTCGCCATCGTTGCCGTCGGCTTAGTCGGTGTTCCTCGGCATCTTCTCCTCCAGGTCCCTCGAGTCGGGCGTACAAGGGCAGCGGAAACCCAGGCGGCGACCGCTCATACCAGGGCCGCAACGACCCCTGCCAAGTGACCACGTCGCGGTGGCTGGGGATAGGTCGCTTCTTCGGCGTGAGCGGGTCAGGACCCTCTCGAGGGGCCTTTCCCTTCTCTTCTGTGGAAAACCAGCGGATCGGCGCCATCGGCGTAAGGTGGATCAAGGGCGAGGAAGAAGAAGAAAGAGAGTAGCAGGAAGGGATGGACTGCGGGGGCTCTCGCCCGTCCGCACTTATAGTCCGGAGGAGGCCAACCGTCGGCCACCACGATCTCAGGTAATCATGACCCATTTTTGCATGCAGGGACTTGTCAACTCGAGCGGTTTCCGAGGCAGCGTGGGGAAGCAGAGACGCCCACGTCCAATCAACCGCCATGTGGTGCCCAAGGCCGCAGGCTGATGGGGCTCGCAGCGCTCCGCACTTGCCCCTTCGCTTCTCTACTAAGCCAAGTCTGAGCGCGCCTTCGGCCCGGGGGCTACTGTCGGCGTTCTGGGAACGGGGGTCCCCAGACTTTCTTGCCTGCGGCCCGCGGTGTGGCTCAAGCGGTGGCCCAGTACGGCCCATCTTCATCAGCACAAGACTCAAGACCCTCGCGAGGGGCCAAGCCTCGCGGGGCGGACGACACAAGGCTTCCTCAGGGACGGCCTCGCCAGGCAGGCTCGCGAGGAGGCGGAGAGATCAAGGCAGGATACCTCGCGAGGTGCTCGTGACGCAAGCCATGACGATCGAGACCAGGCGGGCACCAGGCGGGCGCCGGCCTGCGCAGTGTCCTTGTTTTCTCTTTGGTGCAAAGGGGGCAAGCACAGACGTGGAGTACCGAGGAATCAGGCAAAGGTTACCATTTCAGTGCAACGAGACCAAGACCAGCGGAGTGGCAGGATGGAGATCACCGTGGAGCCCAAGACGGCGTCATCTCCAGTGCTTTTGGCAGCCGAAGACCAACTTTAGTCAGGATAACTTGTACTGGGTGTTACCCTTAGAAATGGCCGTTGTTGGCGCCCTTCCCGCTCAATATCTGGGGAGAGGCCCAGGGCCTC
The DNA here is from genome assembly GCF_002162155.2 of Triticum dicoccoides. NCBI lineage: Eukaryota > Viridiplantae > Streptophyta > Magnoliopsida > Poales > Poaceae > Triticum > Triticum dicoccoides. The sequence goes on along the minus strand of NC_041381.1, from coordinate 356,611,097 downwards.
TATAAATAGAGCTAGCCACCACAGCAGAGGGGGATGGGATCCAGATTTTGGGAAGACTAGAGAGAGAGAGAGAGGCGATCAAACTCACCCCAGCAGTTCATTGCACCAGCTCAAGAACACCTCTCGCGAGGCTGTTCTCCCTTTGTACTGTTTATCATCAGGCCCTGAGGCAATCCCCCACACCACACACTGGAGTAGGGTATTACACCACAACGGTGGCCCGAACTAGTATAAATCTTGTGGCCCGAACTAGTATAGATCTCACGAGGCAATCGGGCGTAGATTGGTAGGGGAGAGATCTTCGTGCGCACTCCAGAGTTCGAACCTTAAGGGTCTGCCAGAACCCAACATCCGACAGATTTGACCAAAGAGTCTGAAGAGAAGGTTAAGCTGATTCACGATAGACTCAAGGTAGCCCAGTCCAGGCAGAAGAGCTATGCGGATTCTAAACGCAAGGAGACAAATTACAAAGTCGGAGACCGAGTGTATCTTCGTGTGTCCCCACTTCGAGGAGTTAAGCATTTTGGAGTTAAGGGAAAGTTAGCACCACGTTTTGTGGGACCCTATAAAGTTTTGGAACGTATGGGAGAAGTTTCTTACAAGTTGGAGTTGCCTGAAGGATTGTCAGGAGTTCACGATGTGTTCCACGTCTCCCAGTTGAAGAAGTGCCACGCAGAGATGACCGATATTCCTCTGAGGGATACAGTGCCACTGGAAGCGATTCAGTTGGATAGCGATTTGACCTACGAGGAGAACCCGGTGAAGATTCTCGAGTTTGCCAGCCGAGTCACACGCAGCAAGATTATCAAATTCTGCAAAGTTCAGTGGAGCCACCATACCGAGGATGAAGCCACCTGGGAGCGAGAGGAAGACCTATGGAAGGATCACCCGCATCTATTTTCTAGCCAACCCGAATCTCGAGGGCGAGATTCATCTTAAGGGGGGTAGGTTTGTAACATCCCAAATTTCCAATTTGGTATGTTATACATTAGATCATCATTGCATATCATATTTTATTGCATTTTTGGTTGATCCTAGAAATTCTACGCAACTCAAGGACCCACGGAGAGAGTTGGGGATTTCGTTATTTTCATATTTGAGTTTTCTCAAATTTTGAAAAGAGGATCGTTTGATTTTAATTATTTTTATCTCCTAACATTTCATATATGAAAAATAAAGAGAGGGGATAAAATGACTTCCCCAAAATAAAGAAATATTGAAAGGAAAATATTAAAATCAAATAAGAATTTTATTCGGAGTTTTATCGCTATTTTATTTGAATTAGGAAAAAAATGTGTTTTTCAAAATTGCATTAGAGGCCCAAATAAATGTTCACTTTGTCCGCTATATTTTTAGAGGACAGGGAAAATTTATTTTAGGATTTTTGGAGCCAGTTTAGTATTTCTTTTAATCGTTTTTCTGCGCGTCGGAATATTAAAAAAAACGAACCGACCTAACCGGGCCGTGTCCGCCTGGGACACTGACCCGGCCGGCCCTTTAAAGGCTGAAGGCCCGAGCCGCCAGCGCCCCGCCCCCGAAACCCTAGCCGCCAGCCCCGCCGCCCTATCCACCGCCGCCGCCGCGACTCGCGCCGCCGCCGTCGTGTCGTCCCGCCGCCGCCGCCGCCCCGACGCCTCGCCGCCGCCCCGTCGCCCCGCCACCGATCCCGCTGTCCGCCGCCGCCGCCATCCTGCTGCCGACCTCGCCGCTGCCGGTTTTTGTTAGAAAACCGCTTGTTTTTTCGAAAACCCTAGGTTTTTTTTATAGATCGGTTTTATCTTTTTTTCGGTTTAGTTATTTAGCGAACGCTCGTTCTTACGTTCGTTTTTAACGAACAGTGTTCACCCATTAGCCGCAGACAGCGAACGTTCGTTCGTTAGCCTGTTCATCAGTTTTTCTTTTTCCAGGGTTTTTCCGCGATTATTTTCGATCGCGATTTCTGCCCCAATTTTCGTTTTAGTTTATCTTTTCGCTCGTTTATCGGAATCAGGCGATTGAAGCGCCCAGATCTTCGTCTCGAAGTCCTATTTCTGTTTAAACAACTTGAACAAGATTTTAGTATTGTAAAATTTGACTCTAGTCAAGATTAGTAAACGGATCTTGTTTCTTTCGCAGTTTGAGTTTCGTTGCTTCGTTTGATTTGATTCTTTTTGCAAACCGGAGTTCTTAAGTTGAACTTTCTGGTTAGATCTCTTATTTGAGTTTACCCGTGCTTTTAGATTGAGTTCTTATTGTATGTTTGTTTGTTTGCGATAGAGTACCCGGAGTGCGAAGCGTTCTACTACGAGTCTCTAGGTTTTACGGATCATCAGCAAGGCAAGTAACACTTTGATCATACTTCTTTACTACCCAGTTTTATTGCATTAGATCAACCCTCAAACATTGCATGGTTAGGATCTGATTAACATGTGGGTTTTGGGAAGTAGATTGAGGTAGTACCTATTGTCGTGTTTATTATCAAACCTTTGGGAGCTAGTTCTACGTTATGATTATATTGCTATGCTATGCTCGTAGACGTGGTTTGGGTGAGTGTATCCATGACAGATGTGAGTATTGTTAATTATTGGTTAACTTAAGGTGGCTACTTAAATACACATCTGGGTGGATTGCTTGAGGCACCCTGGAGTACCCAGTGGTTGTCAGGGCACCTGGAGAATCCAGTGCTGTCCTAGGATATCCCGGAGTACCCGTGTGATCATCCTACGGTCCGCCACCCAGGCTCAAAGGGATCATAAGATTATTCATGCTAGAAACTTCTGTGTGCAGCCACAAGACAATATGGGCTTTGGCATAGTTGAGTAAGTTGCGTGAAGCTCTTGAAGAGGTAGACTAGCAGATGTAGTGGGTTGTAGGTGGTACTGTCTACCCATAGTAGAGAGTTAATGCCTCACAAAGACTATGTCTTGAATCTCCGACCATGGATGTAGTCAAGTCTTGTGGGGAAAAGTGCGCAAACCTCTGCAGAGCGTACAAACTAATCATGGTTAGCCGTGTCCCCGATTATGGACTTCTTGAATATCTAGTTCTTGGATTATCATGTTGATCTCATCACTCTGAAATTAATTTGATTGGGTTTAATAGTGATGTTTAATTGGGATTTAGTTGGAGGAACCTTCTCAATGTTTAACAACCACCATGATAGTTAAATAAAATTTATTCCTTTGCTGTAAGGAAAAATTGGCTTTATGGAAAACTCTAACCATAGAGCTTTCCACCAGCCATATATGCATGTAGTGATAGCATTTATTCTGTTCATTACTCTATGTGTTACATTGCCAGCATATTCCATGTGCTGACCCATTTTCAGGATGCAACGTTCATGTTGCAGACTTTTCAGACAACGAGTAAGGTGCCATAGGTCATTGTCTTACACTCAGCTATGTCGTTGGAGTTGATGGACTCACTTTATCTTCCAAGCCTTCCGCTGGTATCGATTTAGATGGCCTTAAGCCACATTATTGTAATAAGTTCTCTTTTGAGATATTCGATGTAATAAGTGTGTCATTGCTACTCTGTTATAAATCCTCGAGTACTGTGCGTGTCAGCATTACCGATCTAGGGATGACATAGATGCACAGAGATCAAACTGTTTGAGGTTTGGTCGCTACACAAGAATTGGTACCAATTGTGCCGTTTCCTTATTACACATTTTGTGATCATTGATCCATCTTCAACATCGGTCAAGGTACATTTGGTATAAGCTCTTCTCTTTCTTCCGCTCACATATTTGTTTGGAATGATGGATAGGCCAAGTACTTCTATCAACCCACTCTTCTTGGAGCAAGACAACGACATGTCATCCTATGTCACCAAGAGCCACCTCTTTGGTGCATAACGAGCTTTGCATCAAGAGCAACAAGCAATGAGCGACCGCATCGACAACCTTGCCACCGACTTGTGACTCTTCGAGCAACGTACACGAGACTACTTCGACAACAAGCTCGACAAACACAAGCATGAGAATGGCGCAAGAATGGATGAGATTCGTGCCTTGTTGGTCAACCGCCCTTCTACCACTTCGTCCTACTCAAGACGGAGCCGCTCGAGTCGACACTCCGATGACACTATCTCCGGCTCAAGTACCCCGACATCTAACACTCTTCGTCGTGCCGCGCGTCAAGATAGTCAAGCAAACCGCAATCCTCTACATGACACGGACTCTCAAGAGCATCGACATCGTCAAAACCAAGCTACATTCGCGCAAGCACAAGAACGGCAATGCCAATGACAACAAGAACAATAGGAGCATGCGCGACAACATTGTGACACTCCAAAAATTTTGATTTGGTTTTTAGCAAATTCTTTGTTTGATTTGAAGGAGGCTATTTAAAATCTTTTAAAAAGACCCTCCTTCTCAAATATTTTCTCTTATGACAAATATTTTATTTTGGGTCATCCCAACCTTGATGTTTGGTTTTGAAGGCTTTTCATTGGTGTTGACTCATCACAATTAATTTTGGAAAGTTTTTCAATTAAAAAGAAATCCTTTGGGTTTTTGAATTTATTCCTTTTATTCAAACCACTCTCTTTGGCCATGCCTCATGTTAAAACTTTCTTCCAAAACCTCTCCCTCCACTTTGGGTCAAGTCTAATATCCAATCCCAGCAAGTTCAACCCATTTTTTATTTTTATTCTATTTATTTTATCCCCAAAACTATTTCTGTCATTTATTTTGGACCTAGGTGGTTTACAAAGGAAGTACCATATTTCTTTTGAGTTTTGATCCCAAACTAACTCTTCTGAATAGTCCTTAGTACCCACAACCTACATCCATCAAGATCCACTCCTCCACAGTTCAAATTGTTCAAGTTTTGCTCACTGCAAGTTTGGACCAGATTTGTCATTTTTGGTGAAATTCAATATTTTCTTCTCCAAAAATTCTGGGATAAATCAGGCAGCCCCCTGGTGCATTGAGAGGTTACCTCACCAAAGATCAGCTCCAGAAAAATTTTCAACATGCCAAAATCATTTCATCGAGCACCTGGCATGCACTGTTGCTGTTCAAATTCAGAAAGTTCAGACCTTCAGTGTTAGGTTCAGTCGACAACGTCGTTTTCTTCACAGCACGGCATCGATCTCACCAGTAACTGCAGTGGCGCCTTGCTCCCTGTTCCCCCTACTTATCCAGAGCGCCGCACGGTCTTTTGGACGGGCACCATCGTCGGTGGTGACGTGTCTCGCCGACGCTGGCAACTTTTGCGGTGGCAGAGCCACCCGTGGCGGCCAGCAGGGACCAGCACCACCTTTCGGCACCGTCCAACACCGCCCAAGCCACCCGAAGCCTCCGCGTGGCTGTCCGCTTGCCTGTGCACGCTGCGGCACCATCGCCATGGCCTGAGCAACGCAGAGCATGCTCTCTGCCACCAACGAGCTCCGTGAGCCGTTCCATCGTAAACGTGGAGTACCACCCAAGGCAGGCCAAACTTAGCACTTGAACGGAACCAGTAGACCATCGCAATGATGCCTAGCCCCCTAAATCACCTGACCGACCACTGCCCCGCCGTAATCGTCACCGGAGTTATCCCGTTAGCGGCCACCGCCTCGGACCAGCTATAAAAGGAGCCCTCGAGCTCGTTCTCGACCCCGCACCACTCCTCACCTCATCAGAGCCCCGCCTAGCCACTAGGAGGACCCCGAGGAGGTCTCCTTCCCCGACTCAGGCTGCCCCGATCCGCCTCGGGCTCCGGCTTGATTCACTCAGGTGAGACCATCCCCGCCTCCCAAACCGCGTCAGCAACCCTCTAGTGAACCCAGTGCTCTAACCCGAGCCCCAATTCGACCTTTGCAGCCCTCCCCGGCGAGATCCACCAACACCCGAAGCACCGTCCGCCGGAGTTGGGGGCGCCGTCGACGTGGTGCTCGCCGACGACCAACTCCACCTCCCACAGGTGCGGAAGGACCCAAGGAACCCGCAGGTACCCTCCTTTTCCCCTACCTCGCCGTGGATCACCGCGGCGACCACCGCGGCTCTCGGGCGCCGGGCGCTCTGTTTCAGCTTTTAAACCTGACGGGTGGGACCCCCCGTCACCTTTTTCTTTTTTTGAACCATTTTCTGAAAACGCCTTCGGGCAGATACGCTTTCTAACTGAAATGTTTTTCTATCTTTTTCTGTTCTACCCCCTGGAAACTTTCTGTTTCATTACACATGAGTCCCTGGACTAAAACATTAATAACTTTTAAATAGAAAATGATTTTTGATTGATCCTTTTTCTGTCATCTTTATTTTTATGTCTAGGTTTTTATCATATTTATTTTAAAAATATTTGGAACACTTTTTGTGCACACACGGTATTTACGTTAGTACGCATTTTCTTTATACCGTAGATACCGAAGGAGGTGACGGGACCGCAAACTTCACCGAGCTAGACTCCGACTACTCCGAACCAGGCAAGCATGTTTGAACCTTTGATATGATGAGTGTTTTGCATGTTTGCTTGAGTAGTTATTTCATGGCATGTTTATATGGATAGCAGTAAGTGTTATATTGCATGCAAAGCTAATACAAGTGAGCTTCGAAACTCGACGGGTTATTTGATGTGAGTTTACATGATCATGTGGTGACATGAAAAGTGGTAAGATGGTATTGTTGACGCATGCCAGTCTTATGCCAAACCATTTAACTCTAGTGTTAATGTGGATCAAGTCACGTTACCATCCATTTCCTTTTTGTGCTACCACATGTTTTCTGCAAAGAATATGGTTTAGTAAGTTGCAAACCTCTTTCCTCGTACACACCAAATATAGGGGCTGTGATGAGGGTTCCATGGCCCTGGATTAAAGCCAGTCATCCGGTCAGGGGGCATGGGTGTTTCCGGTTGGGACCGAGAGGGGGGCACCCCTTAGAGCGCGTGATATAAATTTGATCCCATGCTACTCGAGGTTGTGGCCTCCCCGTCTCAAAGTTTTTCTTGAACGTTGCCTAGGGTGATTCCTGGCATCGAGATGTGGAATGGGTGTGTACTGGTTAGATGTGTTTCTTCTGAAATACCGTAAACGAAACTAGTCCTTCATGACTACTGAAATCCGTTGGCTGTGGTTATGTAGTACAAACTCTGCAGAGTCAAAATCATTCGAGTAACCGTATCTATGGTCAAGGACTATGTTCAACTTGTCTTTGTCAGTCTCAGTGTCATTCTTAGTGACAATCTCCAGTGAACAAACATGAGTGTTAAATCCGGCTGAATGATTACTCCTGTGGATGGACTAACCCGTTTATTATTATGTACTGAGTATTTCCTTGGAGTGATTTAACTTCATGAATTTATTGAATACGAATGATGAAATATAAGCCCTTTCTGTGATGTCGCTCAGACGTCCGACTGTAGCACTCTTGTTACTTACTTTCGATATAAGCCCTTTATGTGATGTCGCTCAGACGTCCGACTGTGGCACTCTTGTTATTTACTTTCGATATAAGCCCTTTATGTGATGTCGCTCAGACGTCCGACTATGGCACTCTTGCTATTTACTTTCGATATAAGCCCTTTACGTGATGTCGCTCAGACGTCCGACTGTGGCATCACTGTTATTTATTTTCATTATAAGCCCTTTCCGAGATGTCGCGTAGACGTCCGACTGTGGCACACACTGTCATTTACATTTAAATATAAGCCCTTTATGTGGCGTCGCTCAGACGCCCAACTGCGGCATGTTAATTTATTTTTACCTTTTGAGGCGTCGCTTCAGAGACCCGATCGGTTTTCAGTTATTTTATTGGGATTTCGGGAGGACTACCGCCTGACTTCCTTTTTATTTAACATGCCATGCAAATTTATTATTTGAGTGTGCATTACTAACTGCTCACGTGCATCATGTTTGCATTTGTTATATCTTATGTCCAAACTATCTTGCGAGTACATTCAAAGTACTCACCTGGCTTGTTGATTTGGCCAGATGTTGACGAAGGCGATCTTATGGATGAAGAGTACGATAGCGAGTCCGACGCCTAGAGGAGTCCCAGTCAGTCCCGTGCGATCCTGGAATTGGTCACTTGTATCATGTACGCTTCCGCTACCCGAATAAAATCATCGAGCCTCACTCCGACGCTCGATGAGCTGTAAGATTAGGAGTCATGTCACCCAGTTCACTGTGACATATCCACCACCACTTTTACTACGAGTTAGTAGTATGCCACCACACCCTTGTGTCATATCCGCCCTTATGTATAATATTGGCGTGCTTGTAAAATTTTTGAGCAGCCTCAGCTCAACCTTGTATAATATTTAGTACTACTGGATTTCTGTATCAAGGAATTATCTACCAGTAAGGAGGATTTTCCTATACTGGTCTATATAAAGGTCGGTTTCTCAATAAGCTTTTTATTGGAAAACCGGTCGTGACAAACTTGGTACTAGAGCCAGGCCGACTCTAGGAGGCCACTAGGTGCGGTCGCTAATCAGTTATTAGCGTAATGAGTGCTCTTTTAATATTTTACAAATGTAGCAATTTTCTGTTAGTCATCATAAATTTACGATTTGACTATTCAGAATTTTTGTCTACTTTTGTAGATGGTTGGCAATGACTGTGAGTCACAGGTGTTCGCCAATGTACCTGAGGGGTTCATCAAGCTTCTCGTCTCCGTCATCAAAATCATGATCGGGCCATCGACTCGTCCGGAGTTCACACTCTACCAGCACAAGATCAACGACAGTCTGTCCATGCACCAGGCCGCGGTGCAATTCAAGGGAGGACATGTTGAGTCACGCCGCTTCCGGTTTGTGGGAAGGGCCATGCCTATGGAGAGGCATGCTATGCAGATGGCTGCCCGTGAGGCAATAGCTCGTCTTCGGGATGTTCTTCCTTCAATGAAGACTCGTCGCTACTGCTACCTCCCATGCCACGTGCCATACACATGTCACTATGCATTCGCTTGCCCTAGGGGAGAGAGAGATGAGGCTATTGAGATGTTAGTTGAGTACCTCAAGGCCCTCGAGGCAACTTTTGATAACCTCGTAGACGACCTTGTGGCTGCTCGTATGGACTTCGTGCATAGCTGTTCCGCCAACAGGAGGGAGCTCCTCCATACAACACCACCACTGAATTTCATCTCGTCCTCAGCATCCCATAGACCTGCCACCTTTGCCACTGCTCGCCGCCTGCCTACTCCTGAAGAATTTGACCGAGTCATCGCTCCTACTCCAGTCAGAGTTGCACCACCTACCGCACCCGCTCCAGCTCCACAGCTCAGTGCTTCACGTCTGGAGCCTATTAGTGAGGAGGAGGTAGAGTCTCCAGCATCACTGGGTCTTACCCTTGGCAGGCCGAGGGAAGTCCTTACCATCTTCGACTGAGTACGCCTAGCAGCCGTGCAATGTGTCAGCTTGTATGATATGTTTATATGTATATAGGTTGTGAGAAGTAGTTTGTGTGCGCATCATGTAGGAACTGGGAGAAGTGCACTAGCCTAAATAACATGTCAGGAATGTGTACGGACATCCTGAGTGATGTATTGTATAATTACGGCTTGCGTGTAAGATATGTACTGAGCGGTCCTTCTCCATGCGCAATCAAGTATTTTCTTGAAAAATGTTGGAGTTCTTAATTTTTTCGTCTTGCAAAATTATTTGTTCTGCCACTCAGCTTTTCTCATAAGTTTTACAAAAAATGCCCCAGAGTGGAAAATGCCTCGTCCTTGGACTCGTTCCATGCCGAGTCCGCTGAAAGAAAATTATGGTACGCAGACAAGCAACAATTTCACACAGGGGCAGTCAAGTCAGCAAGGCAGTGAAGCAGCATTTTCTCAAGTATGCCGCCTTTATGAGCAAAGCCAGCAACAGCATCAAGAAATGATGAACCATGTCATCAATATGGGAACTCACCGTGGACCGTATCAGCAGCAATCCAAATTGTCCGAACTACAAAAGACGCGTCCCCCAACGTTCTCGCACACTGACAAACCTCTTGAGCCCGATGATTGGCTTCGAGACATTGAAAGAAAATTAATTATTGCACAATGTTCAGACCGTGAGAAGGTACTATATGCACCTCACTATCTCACTGGAGCAGCTGCATCATGGTGGGAAAATTTCCTACACATGCACCCCAATGAAAATGACATCACCTGGGAAGAATTTAAAAAGGTTTTCGTGGGGCGCACATTCCTCGAAGTATTATGAAGATCAAGAAGAGGGAGTTTGATGACCTCAAGCAGAGAACCATGACAGTGACTGAGTACAACAGTCAGTTTACTCTATTGTCTCGTTACGCCAACGAAGAGCATATGACTGAAAACAAAAAGATGGAAAAATTCCTAGACGGTCTGGCACCAACACTTAAATGCCAGCTGGTCATACACACCTTCCCGGATTTCAAAACACTTGTGGACAAAGCTATTACATTGGAAAATGAGCACCGCAGCCTGGAGGATTTTCGCAAGCGCAAAAGGGACCAGACTACTCTTGCTCGCAACCACCGGAGCAAGACTGATTTTCAGAAAGGTGGGGCACACAAACCCATGACCAATGTTTCACGCCCAAACAAAAATTTCCATGCGAGGGACAAGGAGTTTACATATCTCCCAGGTGTTACTTGCTACGCTTGTGGAGAAGAAGGACACTATGCCAAGCAGTGTCCAAAGCCAAGAAACTCGGCCCCCAAGCCGAACAACGGTGGCAATAATTCAACGCCCAAGCGAAACAACTTCAACCCCAATAACAATCACAAGAAGGGTCACTTGAACCATGTGACCAAGGAGGAAGCATAGAATGCCCCGGATATCGTACTCGGTACGTTCCCTATCCACACAATACCTGCCATGGTTTTGTTTGATTATGGAGCTTCTCACTCGTTCATTTCAAAGAAATTTGCTTTGCAAAATGATTTTTCGATGCTTCCCTTGGAAAAATCCATGATCATCAAGTCCCCGGGGATTAAGCAAGTTACTCAGAGTTACTGCCAAGGTGTGGTTATTGAATTTGAAGGACTAAAGTTTCATGCAAACCTCATTGTATTGGAAAACAAGGGACTGGATGTTATCCTAGGAATGGACTGGTTAACCACCAACAAGGGATTTATTGACTGCTTCAATTGGACTGTAATTCTTACCCATCATCACGGGAAGACAATAAAAATTGCAGCTCAAGAAAGACAAATATCACGGCAACCAAGGTTGAACAAGGTGGACATTTCAGAATTAAGCGAAGTTCCAGTGGTGTGTGAGTTCCCCGACATATTTCCCGAAGAGCTACCAGGCATGCCGCCAGACTGGGAAATAGAGTTCATCATTGAGCTAGCACCTGGAACCACCCCCATTTACAAGAAGCCCTATAGAATGGCACCCTCCGAGTTCGTAGAATTACACTACTAGGGAAAAGGCTAGCAGCAGCGCGGGTTTTGGATGTATCAGTAGCGTGGGTACCAGCGCTACTAATAGGGTGCTACAGCTAACGCATAGCAGTAGCGCGTGCCCACCCGCGCTACTGCTACACAAGTGTAGCAGCAGCGCGGTTAGAGGAAGCTCGCTACTACTAGTAGCGCTAGCGCGCTTTGGTTGGACGCGCTACTGCTATTGAGGCGCTGGTGCTAACTTTTATACACTCGCTACTGCTAATTTAAGTAATTTTTTTTGGCATATTTGTTTTGTATTTGAACAGGCTTTGTAGAAGAATCTTTAGCACATAGAAATGTCATCATGATACACATACAAATGCCTGCGAGACCACAAATGTAATCATAGCATGTACATACAAATAGTCTCATCATAATCATCATCCAACACAAAGTGATATCTTGTCATCATCTCAAAAATAGCGATACATGCAAGTCTCGAATACTTGCAACTACAACAACGTCATCCATCTAAACAAAGGTATACGCAAGAAGTGCTATCACTATGAGTGAGAGCGGAACTATGCAGTACATGAGGTGGCGGTTACGAGTCCTCTCTCGCGCTAGCGTGAACCTCAAGTAACTAGCTTCTCCTTCTTGTCTGCTTTTGAAGCCTTTATGGCTGGCGCCCGTGAACCCATTCACTTGCGCCTGACACAGCCACTCGTTGTACACCCCCAGAACCTTCCCTTTGTACACGACATAGCATTTCCATCTCGCCATCAAGAAACTAGGTACCTGTTAGAGATGCATGTTCATGAAGAGGATGTACAATCGTATATATGCAACAAAATATACTAGAGCAACACCGAAAAAGAAAGGGTTAGCAACTAGATGCAACATATACAGTATGCAAATTAATTAACTAGAGGTACGCAGGTCATCGTACGCAAACTAACAAAGTAGCATTACGCAAGTTTGGCAGGGACCATGGACATCACAAAGTTTCATCGCTACAAAAAGTATACAAGTTCAACCGACACATATCATCATCATCGACATCATAAATCACAAGAAGTTCCATCCTTCCATATCATCGAGGATGAACCCTAGATTCTTGAACGGCATGAGGTATAGACGTTGCATGCCTATGCGAGTTCGGACGTCAGCTTGCGATATAGGGCCGTGGTGGAACATCCCCTTCTCATCGACGACTTCTTTCATGATGATCGTCGCAATGTCGCTTTGGATGCGAAAGGAGTCATCTCTAAGTTTATAATTCGCTTCTCCATGAGATTCTAGCCACTTGTGGATATGATCATCATTTCTGCTGTTAATGCGAAGCTTTTGGTGATCCGTGTTGAACTGAATCATGAGATGGACGATGTAGAATCCATCCTTCTTGCTTGGTTTTGGGACATGGATGCAGGAGAAGTTAGTTTTATGCGCGAAACCCATCTTCTTGTTCCTTTGTTTCTTGATCTGCACGTGGCCACCTCTAAAGCTGAAGCCTTGGAGAGCATCATCTAGAATATTCATTATGTGGGTGTAGTCCTTTTTCTCGTAGTCTCTAGAAGGGTCAAAATACACGGCGTGGGAGAATTGCGGGTAAAGAACGATAAGGACGGCGCGCCCGTTGCTACGGGGAAAAGACACCTCAAATTATTCCCCATATGAGAGAGAAGGAATGATTGAAATGTACGAAAGGGTTGTCCAGAACTGACTTACTTTGGATGATAAGGCACGAGGACAATTTCCCGGTCCTTATTCTGTACCATGAAGTTTTGGAGGTACTCCCTAGCAGTTTCACGCTCAAAGTCACCGAGACTCAAGAAAGACTCGTGCATGTAGTACGGATCCGCCACACAGATTTGCGAGACTTCTTCACTCTTCATGACGGAGCTCATATGTAGCGCAAAAAGGCGGACGATAGTAAAATCAAGCCGCCTTGTTAGAAACATCTCAAAGATATGGTCAAACCGCAGGAAGAACACCTCCGCGGGCCATGTGTCGACGTAGCACTTCCCCTCAGGCACACGAGCCGCGTATGTCGGATATCCTGGATCCTTTGAGGCAAGTAGGCTTTTCTCAATCGACAGCACATGGTCGTGCAGTCTCCTAAGATCCCCTGATAGTACCTCCAGCGGTTTCGGCGGTAGCATCGGCTCGCCCGTGAGATGGAACATGACCGCACATTTCACGGGTACACGCTCTTCAGAATGCATCGTCTGGCTGCTGTGTGCTCTGGCTTGTTTGGAGGCAGTTACCTTCCCCGATCTCTTCCTCTCCTTTTTCTTGGGCACACCTTCCAGACCCTTCCTTAACCCCTGCCCCAGTGTTCCCGGGCTAAGTACTGTACGACCCTCGCGCCCGACTAGTTGAGCCTGTGTTGAGGCGGCATCTTCAGGCGTGTCATGTGAGGATTTCATGAAGAGAGACTTTTTGCAATCCATGGTACGACCCTGCCCGGGCATATCATCCATATCCTCATTAGCAAGCTGATAGCCCGATTCGTCATATGGTTGACTCATCATATCTATGTCACAGTCATACGCGTTGGTATTGAGGTAATCCATAGGGTCGACCTCCGTCTCATCATCCATTCTCTGTTCTACAGGAGAAATTACATCAGCCAGTACTATTGCACCCCCTTCATCATGTCGTCCGCCGCTCTCACCCGGCACTACAGGAGCTGGTAATTGCGTAGGCGGGGTGGTGGTCTCCGCACATGCTTGTTGATGTGTGGTAGTTATTGGTGTGCTCTCGGCCGGCTCCAGATGAATAAGATTCTTCGGCCATAGCAGCACCCAACCCTTGCAGCTTCCAATCCGCGGCAGGGTCTCGTCGTCCACTCCCACATGCTGTACTGGAGGAGGCAAATCCTCGTGCCCTGATTTCACACTAGTCAAGCTAACCCTGAAGTGCCCAGCGGGGATCGGCTGGTTGTGGAACGTGCGTTGAGAGGGGTCCATTATCATCCCCTTTCCCACGTCCACCTTCTGGCCTTTGATCAAGTAGAGTATGGTGCACGGGGTTTCTTTCGCCTGCAAACACATATGTCTGTGGCGTAAAGCAACCGAAAGGCAACAAAAATGGAATATTATCTATATATATGTTGGTGCGACATGTAATTACCGTGACGGCGTCGAGCTCAGCCAAAGACGAAGGCCCACCTAGCGCGCCTGAGACTAAGGACGGGCTACTATGAGCGGGAGCGGCTGCGAGAGGAGGCCCGGTTGCTTGAGCAAGTGATGGTGCGATGGTGTTGTTGTTCATGGAGTTGCTCGCGACGAAACTGGGCATCGGGAAATCATGTACCGCCTTGTCTGGATTTTCCTTCGCCCAGTTGATGATAACTGGAACCAAGTTAGTAGCAAAATCATTTCTGCAAGCAGTTACAGCTGCATTGACTGCCTGCTGTAGCAACTCATATTTGTCCTCGGCTGCTTTTTTCGCGTCCTCAGCTGCTTTTTTCTCGAGCGCAAGCTTCACCTTTGCGTCGATGTCCGCCTGACTAAACTTCTTTTTCTGCTTCTTGGCCTCCGGGCCGTCGTTGTAAAACACCTTCCACGTGGCGCCGTCTCCAGCTCCGTGCACACGACCATATTGCGGCCGCTGGTCCAAAGGGAGTCCCTTAAGTTCGTTCAAGGCCCGGTTGAGAGGGGTGTCCCACTTGGGCCTCATCGGAGAAGTAGGGCTTTCGGCTGCAAGCCGGTGTTGCTTCTCCAGTAGTCTAATCAATTTCCTCGTGATCTTGTCCGTGTAAAAAACCTTTTTCTCCTTGTCCCACTTGTAGCGGGCCTTGATGAAGTCATGCTCCAAGGGGTTGGTGAACTTCGCGAAGGGGTCTGGGAGACCCGCGGCTTCACGTTCCGCGTCCTCCTTATCCCATATGGGCCTTTTACCGAGGTATCCACGGCTTCCGAGGCGATGCTTCCCCGTGTTCCTTTGCTGAAGGCTTTTGAATTTCGCAGCCTTAGCCTTGGCTGCCTCGGTAGCGCAAGTGTCCTTGAACTTTTCGAACTCCTCTTCCGTAAGTGTCGGATTTTCTCTTGGACAGGGGTTCATCAGCCTCAATAGCTCGTTTCACCCTCCCTTTCCAGGAGGCCAAATCATTGCTGAACATGCCCATGGCGTGATTGTTAATCTTTTTCATTTTCGGATCATCCCACGGTTGTTCTATGTTATCATCCCGGTCGGGGAACTTGAATCTCTTGTGCAACTTCGTTAGGAGCAACTGCGTCAAATGTTCTTTACTCCTTAAGTCATCGTCGTTGATGCTCGCGCATTCCCGTAGGATGCATCCTACTTGGTTCCCATAGCACTTGCGAGGTTCTTCCGGCTCTAATGGCTCAAACTTGCCAGGTGCCATCTTTGTGATCACAAGTCGTCCAATCCCTAGTTTGTTAGGTTTTCGTATCCTTTGCTTCTTATGCTTCCTCTTTTCGGTAGCGGCATCGGGGCCGGTACCTTCCCCGTCGGTACCTTCCCCGCCGGTACCTTCCCCACAGGTCTCGGTGCCGCCATCGGTGCCGGCGCCGTCGGTGTCGATGTCGGTGTCAGTACCATCATCGAGGCCGACCTGCAAACCTTGCTTCGCAGTCAAATAGTCGAGGTACTCTTGTTCACCCTCATAATCCATCTCGTCTGCATCTTGGTCAGAAGGCCCAGTTTCTTCGTTGTTCGACATGTTTCCTATGATTAAGTGGCCTCATTTATTTCTAAAAGTATGAATAAATGAGAAATGACATAAAAAGAAATCTATGTGTCAGCACTCGATATGCCAACTATGTAGCACAAATCATGCCTTTATTCACGGGAAATTTCGGCATGACCTTTGCTAAAAATGGACATATCGAGCGCCTGAAATTCACCGAATGGAAATGAATCAACATTCCGGCGTAACATAGGCCACTTGGATCATTTTCCAAAACATGACATGTCCAAAACATGACATATGCACATATCACATGTCCAGTTCAAATTTGCATATAAATTCAGCTAATCTTGAAACCTAGCTAAATTCATAACTAAATATATAACCTAATTAATTAACATAACCGAAGAACCCTAGCAGAGAGAGGAGGGGGTTTACAGAGAGTGCAAGGGCGAGGAGGCAGGCCCGACGACGGCCGGCAGGGGAGAGGATGGAGGCGAGGGCCGACGGGTCGGGGGCGAGCGCGCCGGGGTCGGGGGCGAGCGCCAGCGCCGGAGTCGGGGGCGAGGGCCGGCCGGGTCGGGGGCGAGCGCCGG
>NC_041381.1:356589649-356594197 GCF_002162155.2 Triticum dicoccoides | reverse complement strand
GCCGGGTCGGGCACGGCGGTGCGACGGGGGAGAGAGAGTGGGGATTTGGGGGGAAATGGCGGGATGAAGCAGGGCGAGTGAGAATTTTGGGTTAAGTGGACGTCGCAGTAGCGCGTTATGTCAAAACGCGCTACTACTAACATTAGTAGCTGTAGCGGTTTACGAAAAAGGCGCTATTACTACATTCAGTATCTGCAGCGGTTTATGCAAAACGTGCTGCTACTACCGTCGCTACTGCCAGTTTTCCTTTTTCTTTTCATTTATTTTATCCCACTTTTATTTCCTGAGGGCAGTGAACGAAGGGAGGGCGATATATATTGCATCATTTTACGGTTAAATATGTATGCAAAATAGGAACATATATATTACACATCATTGGACCCATGCATAATAATGGCTAAGTGTGCATACAAAATAGGAACATATATATATATATATATATATATATATATATATATATATATATATACATCATTGGACCGATAACATACGTTTCCTTAGTGCTGACATTTTCGTTTTTGAGTCAGCTTCTTTCCCTTCTTGTTCGTCGAAGAATAATTGAGCCCCTCATTGTGACTTTGCCTTTTCCATGGAGTACGATTTTTCTTAGGTAATGTAGTATTGATTCTTCTTTTGACGTATACTTCATCATCATCGTCATCTTCCCTCATTGGGTTCCCGTACTGATCATAGTCTTCCTCGTTGGCGACTCCATCCATTCCAATGATGTTCCTTTTGGCTCTCCTCACGACAACACGGCTGGGATTGCGCGGGTCAGTTATGAAGAAGCATTGTGTCACGTGCTTAGCGTGTACCCATGGCTTGTTTTTTGGGATAGCGTTCATGGTAGTGCTCTTGGCGTCGGGTATAGTCATGGTAGTGAACATCCGGCTTTCTCTTTCGACATTCTTAGCCCATCTAACACAGAACATCGTCGTGTTGTGTAGTCCAAAGTAGTCAAGCTCCCAAATCTCCTCGACCCTTCCATAAAATCGTTCAGTTGCGCCGTTGTCGCTGCCGGTCATGCATTCCATCGTCACCCCTGAGTTCTGATCATCACTGTCCATATCTTTGGCCTCCGTGTAGAACGTGTATCCGTTGATATCATATGCCTGATAGGTTACGAGGTTGGGCAAGGGGCCATGTGCTAAGGCATATATGAGCAATCCGTCCTTAGAGCCCTCCTCCGGGGGATTAGCAATAATATGCTCTTTGAACCAATGCAGGAAAGTAGAGTTGTGCTCTCTAGTAACTTCGGCGTCCGTCCTGCATACCCCCGGTCACGATACTTCTTTGCGATAATTTCTTTGTGCAGTGCCACGAAAGGATCTACCTCGTCTAGGTGTTGTAGCACTACCAAGTTTGCTCTGTCAAAGTCGCTGCATCGATCTGAGTATGCCATGTGCAGTTCCCTGCGACCGTTGCAATGACCATCTCCTTCGAGCCTCCCATCGTGCTTGTTAACGGGCAAACCAACACTAACAGCAGGCGGCTGGTCTGCGCCATATAGAAAATTCTCACAGAAAGAGATGCACTCTTGTGCCAAATAGCCCTGGACGATGCTTCCATCCGGACGGGACATGTTACGAACGAATCCTTTGATGATCCCATTCATCCTCTCAAACGGCATCATGTTGTGCAAGAATGACGGCCCCAGGTCTATTATGTCATCCACAATATGGACACACAGATGCACCATCACGTCGAAGAACGTGGGCGGGAAGTACATCGCAAGCTCATTCAGTATCACAACAATCTCTTCCTGTAGCCTTTGGAGCTGCTTCACACTGATCGACTTTCGAGAGATGACGTCGTAAAAGTTGCAGAGACCAATAAGCGTGTCACGGACGTGCTTGTCCATTATCCCTCTAAGGGCAACAGGTAGTATCTACATCATCATCACATGACAGTCATGAGACTTCATCCCGCTGAACCTTTTCTTGTCCGTGTCTAGATATCTGCTTATCTTGCCACAGTAACCGGAACTAACTTTGACTCCGGTAAGGCACTTAAAGAATTGATTGATCTCAGCCTGACTTAAGGTGAAGCAAGAAGGGGGGCAATAATCCTCTTTCTTTATTTTCTTGCCCTTCTTCTCCCGTGCCTCTGTCTCCGTCTCTGTCTCGTCTGACATTTTATGGGGCGGCATGTGCAGATCTTCCCTGATTTTCAAATCTTGCAAGTCTTTTCTTGCCTTCAGCCCATCCTTGGTCTTATCCGGCATGTTCATCAGTGTTGCGAGCAAGCTCTCAAGGACATTCTTACAGATATGCATTTGATCAAGGCAATGAGGTGTATCGAGTTTCTGCCAGTACTCCAAGTCCCAGAACACAGACCTCGTCTTCCATACCTTCAGCAGCGGCTCCGACGCCTTTCTCATCGTCTTTCCCGGCGCGGGGCCCTCCTTCCACCTTTTCAACAGCTCATTGATTTTGCACCGCCCCGCTTATGTGGAGGTCCTCGATGCTCAGCGTGACCATTGAATAGATCTCCACGGTTTCTCCACGGGTCGTCCTGTTCAAGCCATCTTCGATGCCCCATGTACACGATTTTCCTAGACCCGCCATCTTTCCTTGACGTTAGCTGCTGAGACGTCGTATCATCCATGCACCGCGTGCATCCGCAATATCCATGGCACACCTGGCCTGCCACATATCCGTAACCGAGATAGTCCTGCACTATCGTGATCAGCGCGGCTCTCATGTTGAAATACTCACCTTTGCTGGCGTCCCATGTCTTGGCCGGTGTTTTCCATAACGTGTCTAACTCCTCTTGAAGTAGCCCCAGATACAAGTTAATATTATTTCCTGGTTGTTTCGGCCCTTGAATAAGCATGCTCATGTGAATGTACTTCGATTTCATGCACAACCAGGGGGGAGGTTGTACATCCATACAAACACGGGCCATGTGCTATGGTTGGTGTTCTGGTTGCCAAACGGATTCATGCCATCGGTACACGCGCCGAGCACGATGTTCCTTGCATCACATTCAAAATACCGATAGAAGCTGTTCAATGCTCTCCACTGGCTTCCATCCTTCACGTGTCTCAGCTTCGGATCATCTCCATCGTCGGGCTTCTTCCTCTCCGCGTGCCAGCGCATTAGCTTAGCTTCCTTGGGATCTACAAAATACCTCTGGAGATGGGGAGTGATCGGTAAGTACCATACGACTTTCTGGGGACATTTCTTCCCGGCCTTCTTGTATCGAGAAGCATTGCACACCGGACAACTTGTTTTTGCGCGTGCTCCTTCCGATAAATTATGCAATCGTTGATGCATGCATGGTATCTAACGTGTGGCAGATCAAGAGGGCACACGATCTTCTTGGCCTCATAAACACTAGTAGGACATAGATTACCCGCGGGAAGAACATCCTTTAGGTACTTGAGATGCTCATCGAGGCTAGTGTCGGTCCATTTGCTTTTAGCCTTCGTCTTCAGGAGTTGGAGCGTGAAACCCAAGCGGGTCACCTCAGGATTGCAACCATCATACAATGGAGTGTTCGAGTCTACCACAAGTTGCTCCAGCTTAGCCTCCTCTCTAGAAGCAGCTCTCTCAGTACTCGTCTCCTTGCGAAGCAATGCTTGAACATGAGGGTCCCGCACAATTGAACTTAGTACCGACGAACTCTGCTGCGTGGAGTCCATGTCGTTCTCTCCGCCGCCATGTCCGGCCCCTTCTCCTCCGCCATGTCCGGCCCCTTCTCCGCCGCCATGTCCGGCCTCTTCCCCGCCGCCATTATCGATCATCTCTTCATCTTGCCCCGTGTCATCATTGCCTGCCCCGTCGGCATCCTCAACATTGTCATCCTCATCTTCAATTATCCACCGAGTATAGCCATCCATGAAACCAGTCATGAGCAGGTGCGCTTCGACACGACCATCGTCATGGGGGTCGAGCCAAACTATTCCTTTGCATTTTCGACACGGACATAAAACCTCTGTCCGGTTATTTTCTTTCATGTCCTGCACCGCCGACCGCAACCACCTATCCTCCATCGTTCCATTGACCATCGTCAACTCTGCACGGTAATAATAAACAAATTGATTATAAAAATGCATGCATGCATCAAAGTCATAAAAAAATTTGGCATGACCTTCCCTAAAAATAGGACATATATGGATCTAGAGTTTGCCTGGAATTCGCCGAAACAGAAATAAATCGACATTTCGGCAAAACATAGGCAACTCAAAAGCACAATTTGGCGGCGGCAACTCATGCCACACACACAATTTCCACAAACATATCACACACACATAAACATATTTCCATTTTGCAAAAGCATGAAATTTTCATCACCTCTATCTCGATCGAGATCGAGCACACGGTGGAGATGATGTTGTAGGGAGATCAAAAGTGCACAAAGCTCTTCTTGACAAAGATAGATCTAGTTAGGGGGCAAATAGGTCACTTAACTAAATTCTACGTCTACCTAGCTACCTAATTTGGGAGGAGATAACTTCAACTAGTGGAGGGGGAAGGAAAAAGAGAAAGGGGATGCATTAATGGAGGTGGTGTAGTTATGTAGGAGTAATGAAGAGAGAGAAAG
>NC_041381.1:356577441-356589076 GCF_002162155.2 Triticum dicoccoides | reverse complement strand
GAGAGAGAGAGTAATGGGGGAGAAGTATTGAGGAAGAAGAAGAGTGAGAGTGGGAGCATGTGGTGGAGGTAGGGGGAAGGGAAGAGAGGAGGGGGAGGGGGAGGTAGGGGGAAGGAAAAGAGAGGAGGGGGAGGGGAGGGACGGGTGGGGAAAGGTGTTGGGTTGGTGCGGGTTAGCAGTAGCGCGTGATCTAAAACGCGCTGCTGCTAAGGAATTAGCAGCAGCGCACTTTGGGGTACGGCGCTACTGCTAACTGGGACAAAAAAGTGTTGAAATTTAAAATTTAGCAGCAGCGATGTCGGGAAAAGCGCGCTACTACTACATGTTTAGCAGTAGCGCGGTTCGCGTGACCGCGCTACTGCTACTTAGAGTTAGGTGAACACCGCCGGTCGATATTTGTAGCAGCGTGTTTTAAGCCGACCGCGCTACTGCTAAATCCTTAGCAGCAGCGAGTTTACGGAGCACGCGCTACTACTAGTTAGCAGCAGCGCTCATTTTTGAGCCGCGCTCCTGCCAAGATTCTGTGTATAGGCTTTTCCCTAGTAGTGTTAAAGAAGCAAATAAAAGAATTACTGGACAAAGGATTTATACGAGCCAGCTCATCACCTTGGGGTTCACAAGTATTATTTGCCAAGAAAAAGGATGGGACACTAAGATTGTGTATAGACTATCGAGCACTCAACATGGTCACCATCAAAAACAAATATCCAATGCCACGGATAAATGACTTATTTGACCAGCTCGCACAAGCCAAGGTCTTCTCGAAAATTGATTTGAGGTCGGGGTATCATCAATTAAAAGTACGGACAGAAGATATTCCCAAGACAGCATTCACCTCCAGATACGGACTATATGAGTTTACAGTAATGCTGTTTGGACTGACAAACGCCCCCGCATATTTTGACCACCTCATGAACAAAGTATTTATGAAATTTATGGACAAATTTGTTGTGGTATTCATTGACGATATACCTGGTATACTCCAAGACACCAGAAGAGCACGCTGAACATCTCAGGATTGTACTGGGAGAATTAAGGAAACATCAATTATAGCCAAGTTCAGCAAATGTGAATTTTGGTTAAGACAGGTTGGTTTTCTAGGCCATGTACTAACCCAAGAAGGTGTTGCCGTAGACCCGGAAAAGGTCAAGGCCGTACTTGGCTGGAAACCACCAGCCAGCGTAACGGATGTACGAAGTTTCTTGGGAATGGCAGGATATTACCGAAGATTTATTGAAGGATTCTCCACCATAGCAAAACTAATGACACAGTTACTCAAGAAGGATAAAAAGTTTGTATGGACTGAAGCCTGCGAGAAAAGTTTCCAAGAACTCAAAAGGAAATTGACAACAACACCAGTATTGGTTGTACCAGACATACACAAAAGTTTTGAGGTATATTGTGATGCATCCCGGAAGGGCCTCGGATGCGTATTAATGCAAGAAGGCAAAGTAGTCGCATACGCTTCCAGGCAATTGCGAAAGCATGAAGAGAATTATCCCACCCATGACTTGGAGTTGGCAGCAGTCATTCATGCACTCAAGGAGTGGAGACACTTTTTTCTTGGGAACCATTGTGAAATATATACGGACCATAAAAGCCTCAAATATATTTTCACACAACTAGAACTCAATTTGCGACAACGACGCTGGTTGGAATTAGTGAAAGATTACGATGTTGGCATTCACTACCATCCAGGAAAAGCAAATGTAGTGGCGGATGCTCTTAGCCAGAACCCCAGCTCAGGCAACGATAGTCTACCAAACTTGAGACCTGAATTTCAGCAGGAATTTGCTAAACTCAACTTGGTAATGGTCACTGAAGGCAATGTGTCAAATTTGGAAATACAGCCTACCCTGATAGAACAGATTAAGGAGGCTCAACATGGACACCCCAGCATCGAAGGCATAGAAAGAAAAGTGAGGTTGGGCAAGGCCTCAGAATTCGTCATAGACGATAAGGGAATATTGTGGTATGGAGATAGGCTTTGCGTACCAAATATAGAAGACCTTAAACAGCAAATTCTAGCTGAAGGCCACACCGCTCCATATTCAATCCACCCTGGGGGAACCAAAATGTACAAGGACCTTCAGGAAAATTTTTGGTGGCACGGTATGAAAAGGGACATAGCCACATTCATTGCATGTTGTGATTCATGTCAGCACATTAAGGCCGAGCACCAAAAACCAGCAGGACTATTACAGCCAAACAAGATACCCGAGTGGAAATGGGATGAGATTGGAATGGATTTTATTGTCGGACTACCTCGGTCACGATACGGAAATGATGCCATATGGGTCATCACAGATAGAATGACTAAGGTGGCACATTTCATCCCAGTAAAGACAACCCACACCACTCAGAAGCTTGCCAAGCTTTATCTCTCCCGTATCGTCTGTCTGCATGGAGTTCCAAAGACTATAATATCTGACAAAGGCACCTAATTCGTCTCTAGATATTGGGATCAATTACAACAAGCTCTGGGAACTCAACTAGCATTCAGTACAGCATACCACCCCCAGACTGATGGACCAACTGAACGGGAAAACCAAATTCTAGAGGACATGCTAAGAGTGTGTGTCCTCACCTATGGAACCAGTTGGGAAGAGAGCTTGCCATATGCCGAGTTCGCATACAACAACGGTTACCAAGCCAGCCTACAAATGGCACCTTTTGAAGCCTTGTACGGGCGGAGATGTCGTACCCCACTAAATTGGTCAGAGACCGGAGACGGTTGTATCTTCGGCCCAGACATGCTCAAGGAAGTTGAGGAGAAAGTTAAGCTAATCAGGGACTGACTCAAGACAGCTCAAAGCCGACAGAAGAGTTATTACGATCGAAAACATCGGGGAGTCAGTTTTGAACCCCGTGAGTATGTCTACCTACGAGTATCGCCTATGAGGGGCCTGCAACGATTCAAAGTTAAAGGAAAGCTAGCACCAAGATTCATCAGACCCTTCTGTGTAGTTGCACGAAGAGGCACAGTAGCCTACCAGCTAGACCTACCCGAAGAACTGTCAGACGTCCACGACGTGTTCCAGTCTCACAGTTGAGGAAATGCGTAAGAAACCCAGAGAAGCATGTATTCCATGAAGACATTGACGTGCAACCAGACCTCACCTACAGGGAACGTCCAATAAAAATATTGGAGGAGTCTGAAAGGAGGACCCGTCAGAAAACAATTAAGTTTTTCAGAGTTCAGTGGAGAAATCACACCGAGGATGAAGTAACATGGGAAAGAGAGGATTTTCTTCGGACAGAACACCCACACCTATTTGAGGATCAGCTGAAATCTCGGGGATGAGATTTTTCCTAAGGGGGTAGGTGTTGTGACACTCCAAAAATTTTGATTTGGTTTTTAGCAAATTCTTTGTTTGATTTGAAGGAGGCTATTTAAAATCTTTTAAAAAGACTCTCCTTCTCAAATATTTTCTATTATGACAAATATTTTACTTTGGTCATCCCCAACCTTGATGTTTGGTTTTGAAGGCTTTTCATTGGTGTTGACTCATCACAATTAATTTTGGAAAGTTTTTCAATTAAAAAGAAATCCTTTGGGTTTTTGAATTTATTCCTTTTATTCAAACCACTCTCTTTTGCCATGCCTCATGTTAAAACTTTCTTCCAAAACCTCTCCCTCCACTTTGGGTCAAGTCTAATATCCAATCCGAGCAAGTTCAACCCATTTTTGATTTTTATTCTATTTATTTTATCCCCAAAACTATTTCTGTCATTTATTTTGGACCTAGGTGGTTTACAAAGGAAGTACCAGATTTCTTTTGAGTTTTGATCCCAAACTAACTCATCTGAATAGTCCTTAGTACCCACAACTTTGATCCATCAAGATCCACTCCTCCACAGTTCAAATTTTTCAAGTTTTGCTCACAGCAAGTTTGGACCAGATTTGTCATTTTTGGTGAAATTCAATATTTTTCTTCTCCAAAAATTCTGGGATAAATCATGCAGCCCCCAGGTGCATTGAGAGGTCACCTCACCAAAGACCAGCTCCAGAAAAATTTTAAACATGGCAAAATCATTTCATCGAGCACCTGGCATGCACTGTTGCTGTTCAAATTCAGAAAGTTCAGACTTTCAGTATTAGGTTCAGTCGACAGCGTCGTTTTCTTCAGAGCACGGCGTCGATCTCGCCAGTAACTGCAGTGGCGCCTTGCTCCCTGTTCCCCTCCTTATCCAGAGCGCCGCACAGTCTTTTGGACGGGCACCATCGTCGGTGGTGACGTGTCTCGCCGACGCCGGCAACTTCTGCGGTGGCAGAGCCACCCGTGGCGGCCAGCAAGGACCAGCACCACCTCTCGGCGACATCCAGCACCGCCCAAGCCACCCGAAGCCTCCGCGTGGCTGTCCGCTTGCCTGTGCACGCTGAGGCACCGTCGTCGTGGCCTGAGCAGCGCAGAGCGTGCTCTCTGCCACCGACGAGCTCCGTGAGCCGTTCCGTCGTAAATGTGGAGTACCACCCAAGGCAGGCCAAACTTAGCACTTGAACGGAACCAGTAGACCATCGCGATGATGCCTAGCCCCCTAAATCACCTGACTGACCACTGCCCCGCTGTAATCGTCACCGGAGTTATCCCGTTCGCGGCCACCGCCTCGGACCAGCTATAAAAGGAGCCCTCGAGCTCGTTCTCGACCCCGCACCACTCCTCCACCTCACCAGAGCCCCGCCTAGCCACTAGGAGGACCCCAAGGAGGTCTCCTTCCCCGACTCCGTCCACCCCGATCCACCTCGGGCTCCGGCTTGATTCACTTAGGTGAGACCATCCCCGCCTCCCAAACCGCGTTAGCAACCCTCTAGTGCACCCAGTGCTCTAACCCGAGCCCCAATTCGACCTTTGCAGCCCTCCCCGGCGAGATCCACCAACACCCGAACCACCGTCCGCCGGAGTTGGGGCCGCCATCGACGTGGTGCTCGCCGACGACCAACTCCACCTCCCACAGGTGCGGAAGGACCCAGGGAACCCGTAGGTACCCTCCTTTTCCCCTACCTCGCCGTGGATCGCCGCCGGCGACCACTGCGGCTCTCGGGCGCTGGGCGCTCTGTTTCAGCTTTTAAACCTGACGGGTCGGACCCCCCCGTCAGCTTTTTCTTTTTTTGAACCGTTTTATGAAAACGCCTTCGGGCAAATACGCTTTCTAACTAAAACGTTTTTCTGTCTTTTTCTGTTCTATCCCGTGGAAACTTTCTGTTTCATTACAGGTGAGTCCCTGGACTAAAACATTAATAACTTTTAAACAGAAAATAATTTTTGATTGATCCTTTTTCTGTCATCTTTATTTTTCTGTCTAGTTTTTTATCATATTTATTTGAAAAATATTTGGAACACTTTTTGTGCACACACGGTATTTACGTTAGTATGCGTTTTCTTTATACCATAGATACCGGAGGAGGTGACGGGACCGCAAACTTCACCGAGCTAGACTCCGACTACTCCGAACCAGGCAAGCATGTGTGAACCTTTGATATGATGAGTGTTTTGCATGTTTGCTTGAGTAGTTATTTCATGGCATGTTTATATGGATAGCAGTAAGTGTTATATTGCATGCAAAGCTAATACAACTGAGCTTCGAAACTCGATGGGTTATTTGATGTGAGTTTACATGATCATGTGGTGACATGAAAAGTGGTAAGATGGTATTGTTGAAGCATGCCAGTCTTATGCCAAACCATTTAACTCCAGTGTTAACGTGGATCAAGTCACGTTACCATCCATTTCCTTTTTGTGCTACCACGTGTTTTCTGCAAAGAATATGGTTTAGTAAGTTGCAAACCTCTTTCCTCGTACACACCAAATAGAGGGTCTGTGATGAGGGTTCCATGGCCCTGGATTAAAGCCAGTCATCCGGTCAGGGGGCATGGGTGTTTCCGGTTGGGACCGAGAGGGGGGCACCCCTTAGAGCGCGCGATATAAATTTGATCCCATGCTACTCGAGGTTGTGGCCTCCCCGTCTCAAAGTTTTTCTTGAACGTTGACTAGGGTGATTCCTGGCATCGGGATGTGGAATGGGTGTGTACTGGTTAGATGTGTTTCTTCTTAAATATCGTAAACGGAACTAGTCCTTCATGACTACTGAAATCCGTCGGCTGTGGTTAAATAGTACAAACTCTGCAGAGTCAAAATCATTCGAGTAACCATATCTATGGTCAAGGACTGTGTTCAACTTCTCTTTGTCAGTCTCAGTGTTAGTCTCAGTGACAATCTCCGGTGAATAAACATGAGTGTTAAATCCGGCTGAATGATTACTCCTGTGGATGGACTAACCCGTTTATTATTATGTACTGAGTATTTCCTTGGAGTGATTTAACTTCATGAATTTATTGAATATGAATGACGAAATATAAGCCCTTTTTGTGATGTCGCTTAGACGTCCAAGTGTGGCACTCTTGTTACTTACTTTCGATATAAGCCCTTTAGGTGATGTCGCTCAGACGTCCGACTGTGGCACTCTTGTTATTTACTTTCGATATAAGCCCTTTATGTGATGTCGCTCAGACGTCTGACTGTGGCACTCTTGCTATTTACTTTCGATATAAGCCCTTTACGTGACGTCGCTCAGACATCCGACTATGGCATCACTGTTATTTATTTTCATTATAAGCCCTTTCCGAGATGTCGCGTAGACGTCCGACTGTGGCACACACTGTCATTTACATTTCAATATAAGCCCTTTATGTGGTGTCGCTCAGACGCTCGACTGCGGCATGTTAATTTATTTTTACCTTTCGAGGCGTCGCTTTAGACACCCGATCGGTTTTCAGTTATTTTATTGGGATTTCGGGAGGACTACCGCCTGACTTCCTTTTTATTTAACATGCCGTGCAAATTTATTATTTGAGTGTGCATTACTAACTGCTCACGTGCATCATGTTTGCATTTGTTATATCTTATGTCCGAACTGTCTTGCGAGTACATTCAAAGTACTCACCTGGCTTGTTGATTTGGCCAGATGTTGACGAAGGCGATCTTATGGATGAAGAGTACGATAGCGAGTCCAATGCCTAGAGGAGTCCCAGTCAGTCCCGTGCGATCCTGGAATTGGTCACTTATATCATATACGCTTCCGCTACCCGAATAAAATCATCGAGCCTCACTTCGACGCTCGATGAGCTGTAAGATTAGGAGTCATGTCACCCAGTTCACTGTGACATATCCACCACCACTTTTATTACGAGTCAGTAGTATGCCACCACACCCTTGTGTCATATCCGCCCTTATGTATAATATTGGCGTGCTTGTAGAGCAGCCTCAACTCAACCTTGTATAATATTTAGTACTACTGGATTTCTGTATCAAGGAATTGTCTACCAGTAAGGAGGATTTTCCTATACTGGTCTATATAAAGGTCGGTTTCTCAATAAGCTTTTTATTGGAAAACCGGTCGTGACAAACATCAAGATTCACAAGATGCCGAGGCACAACGGCAAGACCAACAACTACGTGAAGCTCAAGCACTTGAGGCGCAACATGCCCTTCGAGACTCAACTCGTGCCGTAGCCAACCGAGGCTGACAAGCTCGTGAGCATCAAGAAGCGCTTCATGAGAAGTTCAAGAGAAGATTTACCAATCATGTGTGCATTGTCAAGCTCCTCGTCAAGACCGACAAGCACCTCCTCAAGCTAGACAAGAACCTCAAGTTAACCAAGAGCATGAAGACAATGGAAATCCTCCAAGACAATAGCAACATGAGGTCGACAACCCTCCTCGCCAAGAGCAACATGAGATTGTCAATCCTCAACGACATGGGCGTCATCATCCCCGACCCCAACACAATGAAGAGCAACGATACGGCAAGCTAAAGTTCACCATGTCCAAGTTCACCGGAAGCAATGACCCCGAAGAGTACATATCATGGGCATTCAAGGTTGACAAAATCTTCCTCTTGCACAACTATGAAGAAGAGAAGAAGATAGCGATGGCATCCCTTGAATTCCAAGACTACGTCCTCATTTGGTGGGAACAAGTCATTGAGCACCGAGAGGCAAGAGGTGAACCACCCATCACTACTTGGGCGCAATGAAGGATGTCATGCGAGCATGTTTTGTGCCTAACTACTACAACCGCGACCTCTTCAAGAAACTCCAACTACTCAACCAAGGAACCAAGAGCGTTGAAGAGTACTACAAGGAAATGGAGATTGCCATGATACGAGCCAATGTCACGGAAGATGATGAGCAAACTATGGCACGTTTCTTGAATGGACTCAATCATCCTATCAAGAAGATTGCTGACTTCCAACCATACTAGAATCTCATCGAGCTAGTACATCAAGCTACCAAGGCGGAACGTCAAGTGCAAGATGATTTCAAATATGCCAAGTTCTCATGCAAGTCCTATGGTTTCTCCAACTCTCAAGCATCAACGACTCCAACAACTCCTACCTCAACCAAGCCATCTACAAGCAACGGCGACAAGTCAAGTTACAAGAAAACTTCGACAACCTCAAGTCGTCCTCCTACTTCATGCAGCTTAAGCCGGAAGCTTCATCATCATCTACCCCAACCGATGAGACCATCAAGAAAAGTTCCTTCAAATGCTTCACATGCGGCGGCCGATGCCACAAGTCCTTTGAGTGTACAAACAAGCGCACCATGATCCTCAATGACGATGGAACATATGACTCCATGAGTGAAGAGGCGATGGAAGCCCTTGAGTAAGTGGCCATGCACTGGCGCGTGAACGAAGATGAAGATGATCAAGTCTTTTGTGACGAAGATTCGAGCCCCACTCGCGTTATCTCCAAGGTCTTGACTCTTCAACATCACCAAGAAGAAGACCAAAGATGCCATATCTTCCACACCAAGGCCAGCATCATTGGAAGGTCCGTCAAGGTCATCATCGATGGAGGGAGTTGCCATAACTTAGCGAGTGAAGAACTATGCTCCAAGCTCCATTTGGTCAAGATGAAGCACCCGCACCCTTACAAAGTTCAATGGCTAAGCGACAACGGCACCATCCAGGTCGAGCATAGAGTACAAGTTTCTTTCAAGATCGGAGCTTATGAAGACACTTTGGAGTGTGATGTCCTTCTGATGACCGTTTGCCACCTCCTTCATGGACGGCCATGGCAATTTGACTGAGGTGTCATCCACAACGGACGCACAAACCACTATAGTTTCAAGATAAAGGAAAGGAGTATGTGCTACGACCTATGTCTCCAAGCCAAGTGCTACGTCTTGAACTTGCCTTGGTTTTCCTTGAAGAGGAAAGGGTGATGCAGCAATAGTAGCGTAAGTATTTCCATCAGTTTTTGAGAACCAAGGTATCAATCCAGTAGGAGGCTCCTCAAAAGTCCCACGCACCTACACAAACAAACAAAGAACTCGCAACCAATGCAATAAAGGGGTTGTCAATCCCTTCACGGCCACTTGCGAAAGTGAGATCTGATAGAGATAATATGATAAGACAAATATATTTTTGGTATTTTATAATATAGATGCAAAAAGTAAAGATGCAAATAAAAGTAGATTGGAAGTTTATATGATAAAGGATAGACCCGGGGGCCATAGGTTTCACTAGTGGCTTCTCTCAAGATAGCATAAGTATTACGGTGGGTGAACAAATTACTGTCGAGCAATTGATAGAAAAGCGAATAATTATGAGATTATCTAGGCATGATCATGTATATAGGCATCACGTCTGTGACAAGTAGACCGACTCCTGCCTGCATCTACTACTATTACTCCACACATCGACCGACTCCTGCATGCATCTAGAGTATTAAGTTCATAAAGAACAGAGTAACGCATTAAGAAAGATGACAAGATGTAGAGGGATAAACTCAAGCAATATGATATAAACCCCATCTTTTTATCCTCGATGGCAACAATACAATACGTGCCTTGCTGCCCTTGCTGTCACTGGGAAAGGACACCGCAATATTGAACCCAAAGCTAAGCACTTCTCCCATGGCAAGAAAGATCAATCTAGTAGGCCAAACCAAACTGATAATTCGAAGAGACTTGCAAATATAACTCAATCATAAATAAAAGAATTTAGAGAAGATTCAAATATTATTCATAGATGAACTTGATCATAAACCCACAATTCATCGGATCTCGACAAACACACCGCAAAAAGCGTTTACATCGAATAGATCTCCATAAGAGAGGGGGAGAACATTGTATTGAGATCCAAAAAGAGAGAAGAAGCCATCTACCTAATAACTATGGACCTGAAGGTCTGTGGTAAACTACTCACAACTCATCAGAGGGGCTATGGTGTTGATGTAGAAGCCCTCCATGGTCGATTCCCCCTCCGGCGGAGCACCAGCGAAGGCTCCAAGATGGGATCTCGTGGATACAGAAGGTTACGGCGGTGGAAATTGTGTTTCGTTGGCTCCCTGGATGTTTTCGGGTACGTAGGTATATATAGGAGGTAGGAGTACGTCGGTGGCCGCCTGTGGAGCCCAGGAGATAGGGGCGCGCCTGGGCGCGCCCTCCTGTCTCCTGGCCGCCTCGCAAACTTCTTGACTTGCACTCCAAGTTCTCCGGACCACGTTCGTTCCAAAAATCACGCTCCCGAAGGTTTCATTCCGTTTGGACTCCGTTTGATATTCCTTTTCTTCGAAATACTGGAATAGTCAAAAAACAGCAATATGGGCTGGGCCTCCGGTTAGTAGGTTAGTCCCAAAAATGATACAAATGTGTAAAATAAATCCCATAAACATCCAAAAGGTGTAATATAATAGCATGGAACAATCAAAAATTATAGATACATTGGAGACGTATCAAGCATCCCCAAGCTTAATTCCTGCTCTCCTCGAGTAGGTAAATGATAAAAACAGAATTTTTGATGTGGAATGCTACCTAGCATAATTCTCAATGTAATTTTCTTCACTGTGGCATGAATGTTCAGATCCAAATGATTCAAAATAAAAGTTCATATTGATAAAAGAAATAGTAACACTTCAAGCATACTAATCAAAGCAATCATGTCTTCTCAAAATAACATGGCTAAAGAAAGTTCATCCCTACAAAATCATATAGTTAGGCTATGCTTCATTTTCGTCACACAAAGATGTTCCCAAATTCTACACCCCCGATGACAAGCCAAGAAATTGTTACGTACTTAAATAATCTCAAACTTTTTCAACCTTCACGCAATACATGAGCGTGAGCCATGGATATGGCACTATGGGTGGAATAGAATATGATGATGGGGATTGTGTGGAGAAGACAAAAAAGGAGAAAGTCTCACATTGACGAGGATAATCAACGGGCTATGGAGATGCCCATCAATTGATGTCAACATGAGGAGTAGGGATTGCCATGCAACGGATGCACTAGAGCTATAAATGAATGATCAACAAAAGAAAACTAGTGGGTGTGCATCCAACTTGCTTTCTCACGAAGACCTAGGGCATTTGAGGAAGCCCATCGTAGGAATATACAAGCCAAGTTCTGTAATGAAAAATTCCCACTAGTATATGAAAGTGACAACCTATGAGACTCACTATATGAAAACATGGTGCTACTTTGAAGCACAAGATATGAGACTCACTACATGAAGAACAAGGTGCTACTTTGAAGCACAAGTGTGGAAAAAGAGATAGTAACATTGCCCCTTTTATTTATTTATTTTTTCTTTTTTTGTTTTTTTTCTTTGGCCTTTTTTTGGCC